>NW_026639098.1:0-1119 GCF_028554395.1 Pezoporus wallicus | reverse complement strand
TTGACAAAAATGAGTTTAAAAAAAAAAAAGCCTCCAAATGGCTTAGAAATGGAGAAAAAAGGGTTAGAAAAGAGGAAAAAACTTCTAAAAAATAGTTAGAAAAGGACAAAAATGTTTTAGAAAAGGAAAGAAATGTCTTCCAAAGGGCTGGAATTTGACAAAAAAGGGTTAGAAAAGGGGAAAATGGCTTAAAACGGGTTAGAAATGGCTAAAAATGACTGAAAACAGGAAAAAATGAGGCAAAACCCAGTAAGAAAAAGAAAAAAAAGGCTTAGAACCTTTTGAAACTTGCCAAAGATACGATAGAAATGGCCAAAAAATGGCTTTAAATTAGTTTCAAAGGGGATTGAATAGGCAAAAATTGCTTAGAAATTGACAAACACGGTCAAAAGCGTTGAGAAATGCACAAACATGGTTCAGAAAAGGAAATGAAAAAAAGGCTTCAAACGACTTAGAGATGGGCAAATAGAGGTTACAAAAGGAAAAAACTTCTAAAAAGTTGTTAGAAATTGACAAAAAAAAAGGTCACAAAAGAAAAAAAAGTCTTACAAAGGGTTGGAATATGACAAAAACAGATCAGAAAAGGAAAGAATGGCTCTAAAAGGGTTAGAAATTGAGAAAAATGGGTTAGAAAAGGAAAAAACGTATTAAAAAAGATAGAATTTGAGAAAATGGGTTAGAAAAGTTAAATAAAGCAAGCATTCAAACGACTTAGAAATGGGGTAAAATGGGTTGGAAAAGGGAAAAAAACTGCTTAAAAATAGTTAGAAAAGGACAAAAATAGGTTAGGAAAGGAAAAAAATGTCTTCCAAAGGGCTGGAATTTGACAAAAAAGGGTTAGAACAGGGGAAAATGGCTGAAAACGGGTTAGAAATTCACAAAAATGGGTTAGAAATGGCCAAAAATGACTGAAAACAGGAAAAAATGGGGCAAAAACTAGTAAGAAAAAGAGAAAAAAGGCTTAGAAAAGGCCAAAAATGGCTTTAAATGCATTTCAAACGGGATTGAAATGGCAAAAATTGCTTAGAAATACCCAAACACGGCTTAAAAGCGTGGAGAAATGGACAAAAATGGTTTAGAAAAGGAAATCCAAAAAGGCTTCAGACGACTTAGAGATGG
>NW_026639097.1:0-1090 GCF_028554395.1 Pezoporus wallicus | reverse complement strand
TAATCCAGTCCACCCCAGTTTAACCCAGCCCAGCCCAGTTTAACTCAGTCCAGCCATATTTAATATACTCCAGCTCAGTATAATCCATTCCAGCCCAGTTTAACCCACTCCAGCCCAGTTCAATCCAGTCCAGACCACTTTAAACACAGTCCAGCCCAGTTTGATCCAGTCCACCCCAGTTTGACCCAGCCCAGCGCAGTTTAACCCACTCCAGCCCAGTTTGATCCAGCCCAGCCCAGTTTAACCCAGGCCAGCCCAGTTTAACCCAGTCCAGCCATATTTAATACACTCCAGCTCAGTATAATCCACTCCAGCCCAGTTTAACCCAGGCCAGCCCAATTTGATAAAGCCCACCCCACTTTAACCCACTCCACCCAGTTTAACCCAGTACAGCCCACTTTTACCCCAGTACAGCCCAGTTTAACCCAGGCCAGCCCAGTTTGATACAACCCAGCCCAGTTTAACCCAGTACAGCTCACTTTCATCCTGCCCAGCCCACTTCAGTTCACTCTAGCACTGTTTAACCCACTCAAGCCCACTTTAACCCAGTCCACCTCAGTTCAATCCAGCCCAGCCCAGTTTAACCCAGTCCAGCCCAGTTTAACCCAGTCCTGCTCAATTTAACCCAGCGCAGCCAAGTTTAACCCAGTCCAGTTCAGTTTAATCCAGGCCAGCCCACTTTAGTCCAGGCCAGCCCAGTTTAATACACTCCATCTCAGTTTAATCCGGTCCAGCCCAGCTTCACCCAGTCCAGCTCAGTTTAATCCAGCCCAACTCAGTTTGACACACTCCAGCCCAGTTTAATCCAGACAAGCCCAGTTTAACCCAGTCCAGCTCAGTTTAACCCAGTCCAGCCCACTTTAATCCAGTCCAGCTAAATTTAATCAAACCCAGTGCAGTTTAACACAGTCCAGCCCAGTTTAGTTCAAAGCAGCAGAGTTTAACCCAGTCCAGCTGTGTTTAATCCAGGCCAGCTCAGTTTGATCCAGTCCAGCTCAATTCAATCCAGCTCAACCCAGTTTAATCCAGTCCAGCTCAGTTCAATCCAGCCCAGCCCACTTTAACCAAGTCCAACCCAGTTGGATCCAGC
>NW_026639096.1:0-1089 GCF_028554395.1 Pezoporus wallicus | reverse complement strand
GGAACGA
This sequence comes from Pezoporus wallicus, assembly GCF_028554395.1. Classification (NCBI taxonomy): domain Eukaryota; kingdom Metazoa; phylum Chordata; class Aves; order Psittaciformes; family Psittacidae; genus Pezoporus; species Pezoporus wallicus. Next base: position 1,082 of record NW_026639096.1, on the reverse strand, counting down.
GTTGTAATCTTCCCCCGGTTTCAACCGACCGGGGACGTCTGTTCCTAGTTTCTCCGTTGCTACCGCGGCAGTTTTCTTTTCTGCCTTGTATCTTTTTATACAGTTCATTACTTCCCTCCGTGGTTTACCGAGTTTCTTTGCCTTTTTATAATCATTAAGCACTGAGTCAAACAGTTCATCACCAAACTTTCGCCACTCACTCTCCTCAAATATTGTATTAGGATCTGCAAAAAAAATCTCTTAGCCTTCCCTAGCCACTAGACCTGCTAGCTGCTTTAGAGTCTCAGGCTCAATTCCCCGCTTTTATAAAAAGCACTGCAAAAAGTTCAGGGCTCAGTTCCCCGCTTTTATAAAAAGCACTGTAATAAGTCCAGGGCTACCTCTCGGTCCATTTTCATGGCCAGCCTTTTCCGGATCGTCTTCTTCTGGGTCGTCCTGTAACCTTGGTCTCCGGATCAGCCTCCTGACGCAGCAGTGTCTGGTTCGCCCCAGCGGCGGATTCTTTCGGTTAGTCGAAGCACCCGGGTCCGTCACACCACCGCAGCAGCATTGCCCGCGCTTCCCGGCCGCTGCCGCCGGCGCCGCTCACTCGCCGTTCCGGGTCCCCATCGACCGGGGCCCTGTATCCCGGGTCCCCATTGACCGGGGCCCTGTATCCGGGTCCCCGTTAAACCGGGGCCCTGTATTCTGGGTCCCCGTCGTCCGGGGCCCTGTATCCGGGTCCCCGCTAGTCGGGGCCCTGTATCCCGGGTCCCCGCTAGTGGGGCTCTGTAATCCGGGTCCCCGTCGACCGGGGCCCTGTATCCGGGTCCCCGTCGACTGGGGCTCTGTAATCCGGGTCCCCGCTAGTCAGGGCCCTGTATCCCGGGTCCCCGTCAGCCGGGGCCCTGTAATCCGGGTCCCCGCTAGTCGGGGCCCTGTAATCCGGGTCCCCGTTGACCGGGGCCCTGTAATCCGGGTCCCCGTTAAACCGGGGCCCTGTATCCCGGGTCCCCGCTAGTCGGGGCCCTGTAGTCCGCGTCCCTGTTAGGGCGCCATTTGTAAGCGGCGAGGAGAAGCAGACAGGCCAACTCAATATGGGT
>NW_026639095.1:0-11216 GCF_028554395.1 Pezoporus wallicus | reverse complement strand
GGGGTTCATCACTGGGATGGGTCCATTGCTGGGGGGGTCCATTATTGGGTGGGTTCAATATTGGGATGGGTCCATTATTGGGGGGGGGGTCCATTATTGGGATGGGTCCATTATTTGGGGGGTCCATTACTGGGGGTGTCCATCACTGGGATGGATCCATTATTGGGGGTGTCCATCACTGGGATGGATCCATTATTGGGGTGTCCATCATTGGGATGGATCCATTATTTGGGGGGTCCATTATTGGGGGTGTCCATCACTGGGATGGATCCATTATTGGGGGTGTCCATCACTGGGATGGATCCATTATTGGGGGTGTCCATCATTGGGATGGATCCATTATTGGGGGTGTCCATCACTGGGATGGATCCATTACTGGGGGGGATCCACCACTGGGATGCGTCCATTACTGGGGGGGGCTCCATCCCTGATGCCCCCTCTTCGGCTGCCTCCATTCGTGGGCTGTTTCGGGGGTCCCCTCTCCGGACGCTCCCATTCCGTTGTGGGGGGGGGTTGGGTTCATTTTTGGGGTGCCCCCCCCCCAGTGTGGGCGCAATGGGGAGAACTTTGACAAGTTCTTCACGCGGGCCCCCCCCGCGCTCACCCCCCCGGACCAGCTGGTCCTGGCCGGGCTGGACCAAGGCGACTTCGCGGGGTTCACCTACACCAACCCCGACTTCGTGCACCCCGACCTGCGCCTCCCGGCCCCCCCCGGCTCCCTCGTCTGAGATCCGCACCCCCTCCCCCCCCCCGGACCCCTTTTGGGGGGGTCCCCCCTTTATTCCCAACCCCCCCTCATTCCCTATTAGAGCGCAGCACTGATTTGGGGGGCCCCTTATATGGGGGGACCCCTCCTTTATTCCCTGCCCCCCATTCCCCACTATAGGACATCAGTGATTTGGGGGGTGTCCCCTCTAGTTAGGACCTCCCCCCCCAATTTAGGTGGTCCCCCCCTTTATTCCCCCCGCCATCTCCACTATAGCACAGCAGTGATTTGGGGGGTCCCCCTTTATTCCCCCCGCCATCTCCACTATAGCTCAGCAGTGATTTGGGGTCCCCCCCTTTATTCCCCCCTATTGCGCAGCACTGATTTGAGGGCTCCCCCCGTACTTAAGACCCCTCCCCCACGATTTGGGCCCCCCCCTTCATTTGGGGGTCCCCCCTTTAGTTGCCCCATATCTCTACTATAAGACAGCACTGATTTAGGGGGTCCCCCTTTTTTGGGGGTGTCCCTTTTTATTTCCCCCCCCATTTGCTACTATAGGATAGCACTGATTTGGGGGGGGCATTATTTGGGGGGTCCCCCCTTTAATTCCCCCATTCCTCCTATAGCGCAGCACTGATTTGAGGGGGTCCCCATCGTTTGGGGGCCCCCCCCTTTTAGCCCCCCCCCCAGCTGTGACCCCCCTCGGATGAGCTGGGGGGCGCTTTGCACACCACGGACCCCCCCAACCCCCCTCGAGACCCCCAATTTCGCCCCCCCCCCCCCCAATGCCTTTAAGTATAAAAGCGAATGAGCCGGTGCCTGAGTCCGTTCGTCTCTGGGGGGGGGACGGGACACCCCAAAACCCTGCGTCCTTTTATGGGGGGGGGCCCCTACGTGCTGGGACCCCGGTTTGGGCGGGGGGGTGGGGAGGGGTCCCCAATGTCCTGAGCCCCACTTTATGGGGGGGTCCCCATATTCCTCTGTCCTTGTTATAAGGCTTGGGGGGGGGGGTGTGTCCCTGTATTGGGGGGGTCCCCAGATTGGGGGGGGTCATTGAGGGGGGTCCCTATGATGGGGGAGGGGCAGAGAAGGGGGGGAGGGGGGGGAAACGCGCTGTCCCTTTAAGCGCGGCCGCTCCGTGACATCACAGTGGCCACGGGGGGGGGGAGGGGAAAGGGGGGGCCCATCCCCCCCCTTCCAAACCCCCCCCCCCCCCCCCCGAGGCCGCCGCCGCCGCTCGCTGCGTCCTCGCGTCCGTCCCTCGGCTCCGTCCGCGGCCGCTTCGGCTCCGCTCGGCTCCTTCCGCCGGACCCTTCGGCTCCTCGGCCTCGGCCGCCGCATCCCGCCCGAGTCCGGTCCCTGCATCCCCCCCACCGCATCCCTTGTCCGGTCCCTGCATCCCCCCGGTGTCGGTCCCTGCATCCCCCCCATCGCATCCCTTGTCCATCCCTGCATCCCTCCCACTGCATCCCTCGTTGGTCCCTGCATCCCGTCCATCGCATCCCGTGTCCATCCCTGCATCCCCCCCGTGTCGGTCCCCGCATCCCGTCCCTATCCCTGCATCCCTCCCATCGCATCCCTCGTTGGTCCCCGCATCCCTCCCATCGCATCCCGTCCCTGTCCCTGCATCCCGTCCCCTGCATCCTCCAGCGCGTCCCGGTGTCTGGCTCTTGGTCCATCCCTGCATCCCTCCTTATCCTGTCCGCCTGTCCCTGCATCCCTCATCGCACCCCCCTATTGCATCCCATATCCATCCCCACATCCCGTATCCATCCCCCCCATCCCGTATCCATCCTCACATCCCCCTATTGCATCCCGTATCCATCTCTGCATCCCCCCATCCCGTATCCATCCCTGCATCCCCCCATCCCGTGTCCATCCCCCCATCCCGTATCCATCCCCCCCATCCCGTATCCATCCCCCCCTCTGTCCCACATCCCTGCATCCCTCTGCCCTTCATCCCTGCCTCCCTCCTCTCTCCATCCCGCATCCCCCATCGCGTCCTTCATCCCCCCCCCCCCCGTGTCCGTCTGTCCTTCCCCCCCCCCCCCCATCCATCGATTCCCCCCCCCCCCCCCGTGTCCGTCCCCGCTGCCCTTCCCGCTCCCATGGCGCCCGGGGCCTCGGGGACACGGCAGCCGGCCACGGCGTGAAGCGGGTGAGGGCACGCGTGTGCGGGGTCACGTGTGTGCGGGGTCATGTGTGTGCGGGGTCACATGTGTGTGCGGGGTCATGTGTGTGCGGGGTCATACATACATGGGGTCATACGTGTGCAGGGTCATACGTATATGGGGTCATATGTGTACGGGATCATACGTGAGTGGGGTCATGTGTGTGCAGGGTCATACGTGTGCATGGTCATGCATGTATGGGGTCATGTATGTGCGGGGTCACACGTGTGCAGGGTCACGCGTGTCCCACATGCGATGTCCCATGGGGGGTCGCTGCACATGCGTGTTCTTGGGGGGGTGCTCCCATAGGGACTCCTGTCCCCTTTTGCCCCCCTTGGCCCTCATAAGCCCCTTGACGCCCCATGGCCACCCCATTGCCCCCTCCCCCTCCCCCCCTGAATACCCATGGACCCCGCTGACCCCCAACTCCTCCATGACCTCCCTTGACCCCCCTGACCCCTCCTGACCCCCATAGTCCCAATGATGCCCTCCACCCCCCATTCCCCCTATAGCCCCATATCCCCTATAGACCACATTGCCCCCTATAGCCTCTCTACCCCCTATAGCTTCTCTACCCCCTATAGCCCCTATACACCCTATAGCCTCTCTACCCCCTATACCCTCCATAGGGTCAGGATGAGCTCGTGCAGCAGCCGGGTGCTGATGCTCCTGAGCAGGGTGTTCGGGGCCTGTGGGCTGCTGCCCCCCGTATCCCCCTATACCCCTGTAACCCCTATAGCCCCTGGAGTCCCTATACCCCCTATAGCCCAAATACCTTGTATAGCCGCTAGAGCCCCTGAAGGCCCTATGCTCCCTATAGCCCCTATACCCTTCATACTCCATATACCCTCACCCCCCCATAACCCCCTACACCCCGTATACTCCCTATAGCCACTGTACCTACGCCTTATAGCCCTTATAGCCCCCTATACCCCCCTAGCCCTTTTAGCCTCTTTAACCACTATAGCCTCTATACTCCCTATAGCCCCTGTGTCTCCCATAACCCCCTCTACTCCTTATACCCCCTTCACCTCCTACAGCCCCTATACTCTCATAACCCTCTATAGCCCCTTTCCCCCACTATAACACCTATAGCTCCTGGAGCCCCTATAACCCCCTATAGGCCCTTATAGCCCATATACACCCCCATACCTCTATAACTCCTATACCCCCCATGCCTCCTATACCCGCTATACCCCATATACCTGCTATACCCCCTATACCCCCCTATACCCGCTATACCCCATATACCTGCTATACCCCCTATATCCCCCATACCCCCTATACCCCCCTATACCCGCTATACCCCATATACCTGCTATACCCCCTATACCCCCATATACCCCCCACACCCCCTATACCCCCTACCCCCCCTATAGCCCCCACAGCCCTCGATCGCCCCCTAGGGCCAGGATGAGCTCGTGCAGCAGCCGGGCGCTGACGCTGCTGAGCAGCGTGTTCGGGGCCTGCGGGCTGCTGCTGGTGGGCATCGCGGTGAGCACCGACCATTGGCTCTACATGGAGGAGGGGGTGGTGCTGCCCCAGAACCAGAGCACCGAGGTGCGGATGGCGCTGCACGCGGGGCTCTGGAGGGTCTGCTTCTTCGCCGGTACGTGGGGGGCCACGGGGGGCAATGGGGGTCAATGGGGGAATGGGGGTGATGAGAGTCAATGGGAGCAATGGGGGTGATGGGGGTCAATGGGGGAATGGGGGTGATGGGGGTCAATGGGGGAATGGGGGTGATGGGGGTCAATGGGGGAATGGGGGTGATGGGGGTCAATGGGGGAATGGAGGTGATGGGGGTCAATGGGGGAATGGGGGTGATGAGGGTCAATGGGGGAATGGGGGTGATGGGGGTCAATGGGGGAATGGGGGTGATGGGGGTCAATGGGGGAATGGAGGTGATGGGGGTCAATGGGGGAATGGGGGTGATGGGGGTCAATGGGGGAATGGGGGTGATGGGGGTCAATGGGGGAATGGGGGTGATGGGGGTCAATGGGGGAATGGGGGTGATGAGAGTCAATGGGAGCAATGGGGGTGATGGGGGTCAATGGGGGAATGGGGGTGATGGGAGTCAATGGGGGAATGGGGGTGATGGGGGAATGGGGGTGATGGGGTAGTGGGGGTGATGGAGGTCAATGGGAGCAGTGGGAGTGACGGGCTATGTGCACTCAATGGGATATGGGGCCCCCAGGGGCACCCTATGGGTACCGATGGGTACCTGAGGCGTGTCTGGGGGTACCCTATGGGGTGCTATGCGTGGGGTGCCCATGGGCGCTGTCTGCAGGGTGGGAGAAGGGGTGCTATGAGGGCACCCATGGGTGCTGGGGAAGCCTATGGGTGCTATGGGGCACTAAGGGGCACCCTATGGGAGCTACGGGTTCTATGGGATACTCTATGGGTGCTATGGATGCTAAGGGTGCTATGGGGGACCCTATGGGTGCTATGGGGAGCCCTATGGGTGCTATGGGGCACCCTATGGGCGCTATGGGTTCTATGGGATACTCTATGGGTGCTATGGATGCTATGAGTGCTATGGGGGGACCCTATGGGTGCTATGGGGAGCCCTATGGGTGCTACGGGGCACCCTATGGGCGCTATGGGATACTCTATGGGTGCTATGGATGCTATGGGTGCTCTGGGGGACCCTATGGGTGCTATGGGGCACCCACGGGCGCTGTCTGCAGGGTGGGAGAAGGGGTGCTATGGGGGCACCCATGGGTGCTGGGGAGCCCTATGGGCGCTATGGGTTCTCTGGGATACTCTATGGGTGCTATGGATGCTATGGGTGCTCTGGGGGACGCTATGGGTGCTATGGGGCACCCTATGGGCGCTATGGGTTCTATGGGATACTCTATAGGTGCTATGGATGCTATGAGTGCTATGGGGGACCCTATGGGTGCTATGGGGCACCCTATGGGCGTTATGGGTTCTCTGGGATACTCTATGGGTGCTATGGGTGCTCTGGGGGACGCTATGGGTGCTCTGGGCACCCACGGGCGCTGTCTGCAGGGCGGGAGAAGGGTCGCTGCGTCGCCTCCGAGTATTTCCTGGAGCCCGAAATCAACCTCGTGACGGAGAACACGGAAAACATCCTCAGTGCGTGCGGCCGCGGGGCTCTATAGGGGCCATGGGGGGCTATAGGGGCCATGGGGGCCATGGGGGCTCTATAGGGACCATAGGGGGCTCTATAGGGGCCATGGGGGGCTCTATAGGGGCCATGGGGGGCTATAGGGGCCATGGGGGGCTCTATAGGGGCCATAGGGGCCATGGGGGTCTATAGGGGCCATGGGGGCTCTATAGGGGCCACGGGGGCTATAGGGGCTCTATAGGGGCCATGGGGGGCTATAGGGGCCATGGGGGCTCTATAGGGGCCATGAGGGGCTATAGGGGCTCTATAGGGGCCATAGGGGGCTCTGGGGGCTCTATAGGGGCCATAGGGGGCTATAGGGGCTCTATAGGGGCCACAGAGGCTATAGGGGCTCTATAGGGGCCATGGGGGCTCTAAAGGGGCCATAGGGGGCTCTGGGGGCTCTATAGGGGCCATAGGGGGCTCTAGGGCCTCTATAGGGGCCATAGGGGGCTATAGGGGCTCTACAGTGGTTTGTAAGGGGCTATAGTGGCTTTATATGGGGTCTATAGGGGCCGTAGTGGGCTATAGGGGGCTATAAGGACTCTATAGGGGCCTATAGGGGGTCTCTAGGGGGCCATAGAGGCTCTGTAGTGGGCCATAGGGGCTCTACAGGGGGCCATAGGGGGTCTATAGGGGCTATAGCGGCTCTATAGGGAGCTACTGGGGGCTATAGGGGCTCTATAGGGGCTCTACAGTGGGTTATAGGGGGTTCTGGAGGCTCTGTAATGGGCTATTGGGGGGTACAGGTGTCCTATGGGAGGCTATGGGGGACTACGGGGGCTCTGAGGGGTTCTGGGGGTCTATAGGGGGTCTATAGGGGCTCTGTGGGGGGCTATAGAAGTTCTAGAGGGCCCTCCAGGGGCTCTATCAGTGGCTATAGGGTGATGTAGGGCTCTATAGGGGTTCATGGGGGCCTCTAGCGGGCTCTGTAGTGCTCTCTAGGGGCTCTATGGGAGGGCCAATAGGTCTCTACATGGTTCTTTAGGGTCCCTATGGGGGCCTCTAGGGTGAATTTAGGGTTCTAGAGGGGCTCTATAGGGGTTCTAAAGGGGATCTATGGGGTTCCATAGGGATCTATAGGAGTTCTAAAGGGGCTCTATAGAGTTCTATAGGGGCTCTATAGAGGGGTTTGGGGTGGCTATAGGGTTCCATATGGGTTCCATAGGGGCTGTATAGGGGCTCTATGGGGTTCCATAGGGTTCAATAGGGGTTCTTTAGGGACTCTATAGGGTTCCTTAGGGTTCTGTAGGGGCTCTATAGGGTTCTATAGAGGCTCTATAGGGGTTCTATATGGGATCTATGGGAGGTTCTATAGGGGCTCTGTAGGGTTCCATAGGGTTCTATAGGGGCTCTATAGGGGTTCTATATGGGATCTATGGGGGGTTCTATAGGGACTCTGTAGGGTTCCATAGGGTTCTCTAGGGCTCTATAGGGTTCCATAGGGGCTCTATAGGGTTCCATAGGGTTCCGTAGGGGCTCTGTAGGGTCCCATAGGGTTCTATAGGGGCTCCATAGGGTTCCACAGGGGCTCTATAGGGTTCCATAGGGTTCCATAGGGGCTCTATAGGGTTCCATAGGGGCTCTATAGGGTTCCATAGGGTTCCGTAGGGGCTCTATAGGGTTCCATAGAGTTCCATAGGGGCTCGATAGGGTTCCGTAGGGGCTCTATAGGGTTCCATAGAGTTCCATAGGGGCTCGATAGGGTTCCATAGGGTTCCGTAGGGGCTCTATAGGGTTCCATAGGGTTCCGTAGGGGCTCTATAGGGTTCCATAGGGTTCCGTAGGGGCTCTATAGGGTTCCATAGGGTTCCGTAGGGGCTCTATAGGGTTCCATAGGGTTCCGTAGGGGCTCTATAGTGTTCCATAGAGTTCCATAGGGGCTCGGTAGGGTTCCGTAGGGGCTCTATATGGTTCCATAGGGTTCCGTAGGGGCTCTATAGGGTTCCATAGGGTTCCGTAGGGGCTCTATAGGCTTCCATAGGGTTCCGTAGGGGCTCTATAGTGTTCCATAGAGTTCCATAGGGGCTCGGTAGGGTTCCGTAGGGGCTCTATATGGTTCCATAGGGTTCCGTAGGGGCTCTATAGGGTTCCATAGGGTTCCGTAGGGGCTCTATAGGCTTCCATAGGGTTCCGTAGGGGCTCTATAGGGTTCCATAGAGTTCCATAGGGGCTCGATAGGGTTCCGTAGGGGCTCTATAGGGTTCCATAGAATTCCATAGGGGCTCGATAGGGTTCCGTAGGGGCTCTATAGGGTTCCATAGAGTTCCATAGGGGCTCCATAGGGTTCCATAGGGTTCCGTAGGGGCTCGATAGGGTTCCATAGGGTTCCGTAGGGGCTCTATAGGGCTCCGCAGTGCTCTGCGGGCTCGGTGGGGCAGCACCTCGCCTGCCCCCCCCAGAGACGGTGCGCTCGGCCACGCCGTTCCCCATGGTCAGCCTCTTCCTCGTCTTCACGGCCTTCGTCATCAGCAACGTGGGGCACATCCGGCCCCAGCGCACGCTGCTCGCCTTCGTCTCGGGCATCTTCTTCATCCTCTCGGGTGAGCGCCCCCCCGCGGGGCCCCATGGAACGGCCCGGACCCGACCCCCCCCCCCAACAATGGAACAGCCCAGACCTGACCCCCCCGAGCATCCCCAATGGAACAGCCCAGACCTGACCCCCCTGAGCATCCCCAATGGAACAGCCCAGACCTGACCCCCCCCTGAGCATCCCCAATGGAACAGCCCAGACCTGACCCCCCCTGAGCATCCCCAATGGAACAGCCCAGACCTGACCCCCCCCTGAGCATCCCCAATGGAACAGCCCAGACCTGACCCCCCCTGAGCATCCCCAATGGAACAGCCCAGACCTGACCTCCCCCCCCAACAATGGAAGAGCCCACCTCAGACCTGCCTCAAGCCCCCCATGCCTGCCCCACAACTACCCCCCACGTGCCCCATAAGCCCCCATACCTGCCCCATGAGTCCCCCATAGACCCCATATCTACCCCATAAGTCCTCCATAGAGCTCATAACTGCCCTGTAAGTCCCCCATTGACCCTACACCTGCCCCATATGTCCCCTATAGACCCCATACCTGCTCCATAAGTACCCTATAGACCTCATACCCGCCCCATAGACCCCCATATCTGCCCCATAGACTCCATCCCTACCCTGTAAGTCCCCCATAGACCCCATCCCTGCCCCATAAGTCCCCCATAGACCCACATCCCTGCCCCACAGCAGCCCCCTGACCCCCCCCCCTCCGCCCCCCCAGGGCTGTCGCTGGTGGTGGGGCTCGTTCTCTACATCTCGAGCATCAACGACGAGGTCATGAACCGCCCCGGCGGCTCCGAGCTCTTCTTCCGGTACCGCTATGGCTGGTCCTTCGCCTTCGCCGCCTCCTCCTTCCTGCTCAAGGAGGTCAGTGCCCGCCGTCACGTGGCCATCACGTGGCCATCACGTGGCCATCGCATGGCCATCACGTGGCCATCATGTGGTCATCGCGTGTCCATCATGTGGTCATCGCGTGTCCACCACGTGGTCATCGCGTGTCCATCACGTGGTCAGCACGTGTCCATCATGTGGTCATCGCGTGTCCATCACGTGGTCATCGCGTGTCCATCACGTGTCCATCACGTGGTCATCGCATGGCCATCACGTGGGCATCGCATGGCCATCACGTGATCATCGCATGGCCATCACGTGTCCATCATGTGGTCATCACGTGGGCATCGCATGTCCATCACGTGGTAATCTCATGGCCATCACGTGGGCATCGCGTGTCCATCGCGTGGTCATCGCATGTCCATCACGTTGCCATCATGTGTCAATCGCACGTGCATCATGTGTCAGTCACATGGTCATCGCGTGTCACTTGCATGTCAGTCACACGGTCATCAGGTCTCAGTCACGTGGTCGTCACGCGTCAATCACGTGGTCATCACATGCCAGTCATGTGGTCATTGTGTGTCAGTCACATGGTCCTCACATGGGCATCACATGTCAGTCACATGGTCACCGCATGTCAATCACATCTCAGTCACATGTTCACCATGTGTCAGTCACGTGTTCACCATGTGTCAGTCACGTGTTCATTGTGAACATTGGTGCTGGGGTCCCGTCCTGCTCTCCCTGCAGGGTGCTGGGGTCATGTCCCTGTACCCCGTTCATGGTCCCATCCTGTACCCCCTATTGAAGGTGCTGTACCCCATTCAGGGTGCTGGTGTGATGTCCCTGTACCCCATGTATTAATGATGCTATGTACTGTTTAGGGTGCTGGTGTGATGTCCCTGTACCCCATACACTAACGATGCTATGTGTACCGTTCCAGGGTGTGGGTGTGATGTCCCTGTACCCCATGTATTAACGATGCTATGTGTCCCTGTTTAGGGTGCTGGTGTGATGTCCCTGTACCCCATACACTAACGATGCTGTACCCCATTAACGATGCTATGTCCTGTTCCAGGGTGCCGGTGTGATGTCCCTGTACCCCATGTATTAACGATGCTGTACCCCATACACTAACGATGCTGTACCCCATACACTAACGATGCTGTACCCCATACACTAACGATGCTATGTACCGTTCCAGGGTGCCGGTGTGATGTCCCTGTACCCCATACATTAACGATGCTATGTACTGTTTAGGGTGCCGGTGTGATGTCCCTGTACCCCATACATTAACGATGCTATGTCCTGTTCCAGGGCGCGGGTGTGATGTCCCTGTACCTCTTCACGAAGCGCTTCGCGGAGGAGGACCCGTTCCGCGCACCGCCCGCGCTGCTCCGCCCGCGCCTGAGCGCATGCTCGGGGCTGTCGGGGCAGTTCCTGCAGCCGCGCGCCTGGCCCCGCCCCCGCAGCCCCTCCGAGGCCTCCTCCGACGTCTCCATCCGGATGACCCAGAGTTACCCCCCCGCCATCAAGTACCCGCCCCGGGCGCGGCTCAGCACCTCCCCCTGCTGAGCGCAGCGGGAACTGCAGGCACCGACGGGGGCAGCAACGGGGGAACAACGGGGGAACAACGGGGGAACAATGAGGGGGAACAATGAGGGGAAACAACGGGGGAACAATGAGGGGGAACAATGAGGGGGAACAACGGGGGAACAACGGGGGAACAACAGGGGAACAACGGGGGAACAATGAGGGGGAACAACGGGGGAACAACGGGGGAACAAATGAGGGGGAACAATGAGGGGGAACAACGGGGAAACAACGGGGGAACAAC
>NW_026639094.1:0-1113 GCF_028554395.1 Pezoporus wallicus | reverse complement strand
TCTTCAGAAGTAGACAGGTTAGACAGGTTAAAGTTAAATGTAACATCATTACTCTCTCTCCCATCTTTTTTTTTTTTTTTTTTGTTTTTTGTTTTTTGTTTTTTGTTTTTTGTTTTTCACTCTAGGGCGTAGTGGGTTGGAGAGGCTCGCGGTTCCTTTAAATCTCCCGCTAGCGCATGATCTCTATTTTCTACTGCGTGCTTCACAGTGGCGCCGCCATCGATCCGGCGCTGAGGCACCGCCTTTTTTCTTTCGGGGGGTGCGGGGTGGGGAAACCTTGTGCTCCCGCGAGTTGGGGGAAACGAGTTGTAATCTTCCCCCGGTTTCAACCGACCGGGGACGTCTGTTCCTAGTTTCTCCGTTGCTACTGCGGCAGTTTTCTTTTCTGCCTTGTATCTTTTTATACAGTTCATTACTTCCCTCCGTGGTTTACCGAGTTTCTTTGCCTTTTTATAATCATTAAGCACTGAGTCAAATAACTCATCACCAAACTTTCGCCACTCACTCTCCTCAAATATTGTATTAGGATCTGCAAAAAATATCTTAGTCTTCCCTAGCCACTAGACCTGCTAGCTGCTTTAGAGTCTCAGGCTCAGTTCCCCTACCTCCAGTCCATTTCACATGGGCCAGCCTCCTTTTCCGGATCGTCTTCTTCTGGATCGTCCTGTAACCTCGGTCTCCGGATCGGCCTCCCGACGCAGCAGTGTCTGGTTCGCCCCAGCGGCAGACTCCCTCGGCCAGTCGAAGCACCCGGGTCCGTCACGCCACCGCAGCAGCACTGCCCGCGCTTCCCGGCCGCTGCCGCCGGCGGCCGGCCACTCGCTGTCGGGTCCCCGTCGACCGGGGGCCCCTGGATCCCGGGTCCCCCGCCAGTCGGGGCCCTGTATCCGGTCCCCGTCGACCGGTCCCCGGTATCCGGGTCCCCCGCTTAGTCGGGCCCTGTATTCCGGGTCCCCACTAGTCGGGGCCCTGTGAAAAGATCATACGCTGCTTGCCCTTCGTCCATATTTACCGGATCCGTTGCACCCTCCAGGCGTCGGCAGCGCGTAGCAGCAGAGCCAGCCCATGCTGCACTCTGGGCCAAAGCAGAAAGCAAGCACCCCACCGATGTGA
>NW_026639093.1:0-1101 GCF_028554395.1 Pezoporus wallicus | reverse complement strand
GACGTGTGTCCCGCTATGGGCTGTGTGTGCTGGCAGGGGACGTGTGTCCCGGTACGGGCTGTGTGTGCTGACAGGGGACGTGTGTCCCGCTAGGGGACGTGTGTCCCGGTATGGGCTGCGTGTGCTGGCAGGGGACGTGTGTCCCGCTATGGGCTGTGTGTGCTGGCAGGGGACGTGTGTCCCGGTACGGGCTGTGTGTGCTGGCAGGGGACGTGTGTCCCGGTACGGGCTGTGTGTGCTGGCGGGGACGTGTGTGGGCTGCGTGTGCTGGCCCGGGACGTGTGTCCGCTATGGGCTGTGTGTGCTGACAGGGGACGTGTGTCCCGCTATGGGCTGTGTGTGCTGGCAGGGGACGTGTGTCCCGGTACGGGCTGTGTGTGCTGGCAGGGGACGTGTGTCCCGGTACGGGCTGTGTGTGCTGGCAGGGGACGTGTGTCCCGGTACGGGCTGTGTGTGCTGACAGGGGACGTGTGTCCCGGTACGGGCTGTGTGTGCTGGCAGGGGACGTGTGTCCCGGTACGGGCTGTGTGTGCTGGCAGGGGACGTGTGTCCCGGTACGGGCTGTGTGTGCTGGCAGGGGACGTGTGTCCCGGTACGGGCTGTGTGTGTGCTGGCAGGGGACGTGTGTCCCGGTACGGGTGTGTGTGCTGGCAGGGGACGTGTGTGCTGGCAGGGGACGTGTGTCCCGGTACGGGCTGTGTGTGCTGACAGGGGACGTGTGTCCCGCTATGGGCTGTGTGTGCTGACAGGGGACGTGTGTCCCGCTATGGGCTGTGTGTGCTGGCAGGGGACGTGTGTCCCGCTATGGGCTGTGTGTGCTGGCAGGGGACGTGTGTCCCGGTACGGGCTGTGTGTGCTGGCAGGGGACGTGTGTCCCGGTACGGGCTGCGTGTGCTGGCAGGGGACGTGTGTCCCGGTACGGGCTGCGTGTGCTGGCAGGGGACGTGTGTCCCGGTATGGGCTGCGTGTGCTGGCAGGGGACGTGTGTCCCGGTATGGGCTGCGTGTGCTGGCAGGGGACGTGTGTCCCGGTATGGGCTGCGTGTGCTGACAGGGGACGTGTGTCCCGGTATGGGCTGCGTGTGCTGGCAGGGGACGTGTG
>NW_026639092.1:0-1117 GCF_028554395.1 Pezoporus wallicus | reverse complement strand
CCTGAGAAGGAGAAAAAGATGTGTAATTGCTAAGCACCTCCATCATATACCTCCCAAAGTATAAAGGTGGTGACCACACTGGGAACATAAACCAGATCAGTTTCATGATCAATGATTCTATTGTATTACAAGTCATTACCATAAAGTACAATGGGATAAAAACCTTAGCCCAAGCCCCACACTTGAAAAACACTAATACAGCCAATACCGGATGGACGTAAGATATGGTATACTGAAACTGTGAGATCAAGAGGAAAAACCTTGAGAGCCAATAAATCAGCATTGTGACGAGTGACTATCAATCCAGTCAGATCTGTTCTTATCTCAACCCCTCGTGCCCCACGTTGGGCGCCAAAAAGAACTGTCGTGGTTTAAACCCAGTCAGGTAACTTGTTCACTCACTCCCAGTGAGTGGTGCCGAGCTGACAACAATCAAGGTCCGTGTCCGTCTCCCCCCCCCCCTGCACCGGGGCTCTCCCCTTCCCGCTCCCGGAGGAACGGGGAGGAGGATCGAGAGAGTGCAACTCCTACGGGTTGAGACAAGAACAGTCCAGCAACAAATCACCACCGCTACTATCAGCTAAAACAATGATAAGGGAAAATAACAAGGAAGAGAATCTATAGCCAATGCAACAAGACAAGACACCCTGTGCCGGTTGGTTGCCACACCTACAAGTCCTTTCAGACTGCTGTTGGAAGCAATGGCAGCCTCGAATCCTGTGGACAGGTGGGATGGCTGGGGGGTATAACAACACAGCCAGAAGAAATTGATTTGTTAAGATCTGTAAAAATGGATATGTATCTGTATTTTCATGATATAGTTTGAAACCAATTGTTAGTGCAGAATGTTAACTGCTCTTTTAACTGTTTATTTGCTAGGCTAGGAACATGAGTGAAAAAACTGTATTAAGAGGGTTTGTTTTGTTAGTTTTTATTAGCTTATACAGTTTCTTATTAATTGAGCACTTAAGCAGGTGTTGATAGTGAATATACAAAACAAAGAAGGGGAGATACCAGGAGTGAAGGTGATAAGACTTGCATGAAAAGAGTTTGGGAATGAGCTCTTGAGGCCTTGGTGCTTGGCAAGCACTGGGGCGATGAGTTGGAATGTTGAAGC
>NW_026639091.1:960000-1112649 GCF_028554395.1 Pezoporus wallicus | reverse complement strand
CTGGTGGGTCCGGCGGGGCCGCGGCGGGCAGGGCCGGGGCACACGGAGCAGGGCCGGGCCGCCTGTGCGGTGTGGGAAGCGGGGGTGCGCCCCGTCCCCGCTAACTGCCCCCCAGGTTGCAGGAGGTTGGGGGGGCCGTGGGAGCCCTGACCGGGAGGGGCCACGGTCGGCGGGGACCGTCAGCGCGTAGTACCGGGGAGGTCGTGATGGAATGGGAGGATGTGAGCTGGGGGGGGGGGGGTCACCGAAATGGGAGGCTGTGAGCTTGGGGGGGGGAGTCCGGTACCAGCATGGGAGCCTGTGAGCTTGGGGGGACAGTGACAGGGATGTGGGGCCGTGAGCGGAGGGGTCCGTGACAGGGACTGGGGGCTTTGAGCTTGGGGGAGACAGTGACGGGAATGGGGGCTGTGAGCCTGGGGGGGGGGACAGGACAGTGGCCGAGATGGGGGGCTAAGATCTGTGGGGAGACCGGGGGGGCTGTGCCCGGCAGTGCGATGTACCAAGCATTGGACGGAGTGTTCCCGGGGGGGTACCGGGCAGAGCACGTTGGGGGGGGGGGGGGGCTGGGTGCCCTCCCTCCCCATTCCCGCCTGGGGTCGGTGCTGGGGGGGCTGTGTCAGGACAGTCAGAGGCAGGGCTCGGGGAACCGAGGGGTGCTGCACTGCGGCGGGGCGTCCACACCCCCCCCCCGGGATCCTGGCTCCCAGCCGCCACCGAGCTCCCCGGCCACGTCCCCTCCGCAGTGACACGGGCAGGGACAGCCTGCCACGGCTCTGCCTGAGGGATGGGGCCTCCCTCCGCCCTATTCCTCCTCCGCGCTGAAGCTACCGTGGTCGGGACTCGGTGGCTGCTTTGGTCCCCCAGGACCATTATGGGGGGGGGGTATGGGGGGGGGGGGGGGGGGTGTCCGTGTCGGTGGGGCCATGCCGGAGACTACGGGGGATGCGGGGAGCGGGAGACGCGGCTCCCCCCGCGCTGCGTGGCCGGCACCTGCCCACCCGGTGGGTGAGCCGCAGGCTCCGAGTGGGGCTGCGAAAACAGCGCTGGAGCGGATGTGAACGGCAGAGAGGCCTGCTGCCCTCTGGTGACAGCCGCCACGGGCGGAAGGGACGGCGGGGGGGTGGGTATTTACCCACCCGACATCTGCAGTTACAGACCTGGGGGGGGGGGCAGGTTTGAAGCGTTCCGCTGCGGGCGAGGCACCCCATTTGTACATAAATCACGCCGCGTGCTCTGGGCAGTGCCAGATGTTGCGTGATGGGAGCTGGGGCCGTGGGCTTCCTTCCAACCCACCTATGAACGGGATCCATCAGATGATGTGGATGGGGGGCATGGAGTTGTCTCTGGGGTTTATAGGCTCGGTTTTTATGTAATGGAAGAAGTGTGCTGTGGAGCTGCTGTATAAAAGCCTATGGTAGAAGAATGCTGTGCTGTTGTCTTCAGGTATTTTAAAAGTCACTTTCCCCTCGGTGCTGCTTTAAAAAGCAGCAGACAAAGCAAAGATCTCGTGACAGACCTGTCCTCTGTCTGAATTGCCTTAGCAAAGAGGGGAATCTGGGACTTTGTGGAGAGTATAGCAGACTTGAACCTGACACAAAGGAGAGCCTGAGCAAACTTGGTAACACACACAGAAGGTGAACAAGGTCTGGCAGGTGAAACAGGGGAAAACTCACAGCGTCATAGCACTGGAGTCACTTTTGCCTGTGCTGTTTTTTAGGCAAGAGGCTGAGGATGGGGAGAATTAAGTCATCCTGTAAAGCCTTGTCACCGCCTTGTTGCACAGCAGCGATTCCCATCCTGCGGGTCTCGGCGTGAGCGAGTGGTGGGGCCCTGGCAGGGACTACACGTCCCAGCATGCAGCTTCTGCACAGCCAGACAGCAGGCTGGGAGCTGCAGCCTCCTGGCAGCTCTGCATGTGCTGAGGGCAGCAGGGTTCCTACAGGGTTTGGGTTGGAAAGGGATGATTGCGGAGGAGACAGTACCTGCCTTTGCCTCCTCTGCTCCCACAGTGTTCTGATAGTCTCCTGCTGACTCTCATGGGGCCCAAATGCATCCCTCCCCATGGATTCTGGGGTGGCCAGGGTGTGTGGGGAGAGCAGAGGCCTCCTGTCACCTCAGCTGTAGAGCTGTGGTCCTTGGGGAGCTTGTGGACTGAGGTCTGGCCTGCAAGTGGGGCAGGGCTGGGGCTGTTCCAGCTCTGCCATTCACCACCTTGTTTGTGTTCCCTGTATGGGAGATTTCTTACTCACTGCCAGAAGGAAAGTGGGGGGATCGTTCTGCACTGACGTTAGGAGCCCTGCCTTTTGCAGCAGCCTGGGCAGAACAGCACTCAGTGCTCTGCTCTTCACATCTGCCCTCTCCAGGAATGGATAGCAAATCATTTTACCTTTACTGATAGTGTTGCTTCCTCCAAGGCAGATTGAGCCCCTCGTCCATACATCCTCTCCTGTGGTGCTGAGCTTTCCCAGCCTCTGTTCTTCCTGCTGTTTCGGGTCTTCTGAGCAGTCAGAGCAGGAGGAGGGAAGGAAGCTGCTTCCCTGTGTTCAAGGCACTTCTGAGGGCAGAGAAGCACATCTGAACCCCTGGTCTTCCTACCAGCTGCTTGGCCTGGCATGTTTCTGTATGGCCATGCTGAGTAGCAGAGGCCAGAGATGCCCAAACCTTCCTCACTGCTTCTGAGTCTGAGGGTGGTTCAAGGGGATAGTTATTGATCTGACTCTCCAAAGTCAATGGCTGTCCCCTCTTCACAAGTCCTTTACCTGCCCTTACTGCTCTGGGTCTGCGCATGCTTGTCCCCTGTTAGATTTGGTAGGCTCCATAAGTGTTCAGTTTGGAAACACACAGTGTTTGGGGGCCAGGTCGCTTCCTGGGTGCAGAACAAGAAAACCTGTTGTTTGTAGGTATGTGAAAAGAAAAAGTGCAGCCATTTATGTCCTCAGCACACGGTCAGTGGAGCTGTAATCAAATTTTCAGAGGCTTCCATGGCTGGAGGAATTAATGAGTCAGGACAAGGCAAGGTGGGAGAAATCCCAAAGGGAGACATTTGTGCGTTAACAGTGGCCTGTGGAGGGTGTTGTTGCAGGTTACTTGGCAGCGAGTAGTGAGTTTTCTGTATTGGGGGGGGTTGCCTTATCCCTCCCCACCTTGCATCACTTGCAGGGACCACTTGCTCTATGGAATTGTGTGGTCCCTGCATCCTGCTAACACCATCGGGCGTTCCTGTTGCTTCCTTCAGCCTGCAGTGCCGTCTGTCTTCTAACCAGCTCTCTTCCTTTGTTTTCCCATTCTGCTTTCTCTTGTGAACAAGCGAGCCAGGTGAATGTACCCTGTAGAGAACTTGGTCCCACGGAGTTTGAGGTTTGCTTTAACAACGGTTTTCTTCGACTGGTATGTGTCGTTGCAAATCTTTATTCTCCCTTTGGCTTTGCTTCTCCCTTCCACAGTCTCCCTTGCTTGGCCTCCTGAACGCCCAGCTGCCAATTAACATGTTTTCCCCCTGTTTCTCCCAGTGTCTTCAGCTGGTTGTGAATCCTGAATGAAGGGCAGCTGAGCTCACATGCTCTGCATGTCAGAGAGCTTTTTCAGGACTATCCAGCGGTTTGCAGTCACACTCGCCTGCGCTGTGGCCTGCACAGCCCCCCAGCTAAGCAGCATGGTGGTAGAACAATACTTGGATGGGAAGCCTTCAGAGGAGTCCTGTGTGAGCCAGTGATTCAGCTGCAAGCGCTTTCTAGTAATGAATCAGTGTCCCAGGCCAGGACTGATGTCAACCTTGTGATTCTTCCTGTTGGAAGTGGACAAAGATGCAAAGCCCTTTATGCAAGAGCCTAGGTGATAATCCAGATCCACTGGCCTCAGTCCATGTGGGGTAATTGCATTCTTCCTGCATAGTGTTTTCAACCCGTTCCTGTTGGATACATTGCTGTTGTGTCCTGGGCTGCAGCAGCATGTGCGTGGCAGTACTTCAGCCATGTCCACAGCGATTCTTGTCACTAACTCAGGCAGAGAGCCTTTTGAGCCTTCTCTGGAAGATACTGCGGTAGAGCAGGGAAGTGGTGGAAGGTTTTATATATCTATGCTTACACACACACATGCAACACTTACTGCTTAAGCTCTCCAAAACCATGTCCCTGGTGACTAGCTGGTACAGCTTGCAGGTGGGACCTCTCATGGACACTGGTGCAGGTTGAACTGCTAGCTGTGTAGGTGCAAGTGACATGGAGCACAGACTTCCTGGGTGTCTCTGTGACTGTGTTAAGGGCTGGTGCACCAGTAAGCTGTTGTGGCAGTGCCTACCCACATTCACCATGTAGATGCTGTGCTCTGCTCACTGGTGCTGTGCCTCTGGTCAGAGCTGAGTGTTGCAGTTTAAGCCCAGCTGGTAACTCAGAACCGTGCTCGCTTCTCCCTCTCTTCTTCTCCCTGGCTCCTGGTGGGATGGGGAGGAGAATGGAAAGAATGTAAATCCCATGGGTTGAGATAAGAACAGCCCAGTAACTAAGGTATAACACAAACCACTTCTATTAACTACTACTACTAAAAATAATGATAAGGGAAATAACAAGGGGAGACAATATGGAACTAAAAAGGGAAGGAAAATAAACCAGCAATAAACAGCAGTGATTCACAATACAATTGCTCACCACCCGCTGACCAGTACCCAGAACGACCCAAGCAGTGATCTGGGTCTTCCAGGTGACTCCCCCCAGTTTCTATGTTGGGCATGACGTGCTGTGGTATGGAATACTCCTTTGGATAGTTGGGGTCAGGGGTCCTGTCTCTTCTTCTTCCCACCTTCTGAGCCCCTCCTACCTGGCAGAGCATAAGAGACTGAAAAGTCTTTGGTCAGGGTAAATATTACTGGGCAACAACTATAAACATCCATGTGTTATCAGCATTGTTGTCAGAGTAAAGCCAAAACACAGCCCTGCACTAGACACTAGGAGGGAGAAACACAGCTGTTACAGCTGAGCCCAGGGCACTGCGGTATGCTGCCGGTGGTACCGTGGGGTGGTGGCCCCTACAGGAGGGCAGGCTGGGGAGCCGGGTCTGCCCCTAAGCAGCTTTATCTCATCGTGCCTGCAGCCAGGGGAACGTCGGACCTGGTTTGGGGAGGCTGATCCCATCCTGGTTTTCAGGACCTCCTGGGCACGAGGACCTAACCCTGCAGTGCAGTCTCCAGTAGTCTGTAATTAGAGCATTGTGAGCCCGGGGAGCAGGCTTAAACACCGTCTTTGTGACGGTGTTGGCAGGCCCCTCGGAGATTTCTATTAAGCAGTTGTCGTTTTCCCCCTTTGTTGTAGCCTGGGAAACGCTGCAGTGCTGGATTTGGCTTGGTCTGATTTGGTTGTTGGGAATGGGGTCTTTCCAGCAGTGATGCTGGCCCTCCTGCCCTGGCTCATGTGTCTCTGCGAGGTGGTTTAATGGGTGGCTTGTGAGGACCACAGCTTGGTTTTGGCACCCACTCGAGTACCAGCAAAGCCTGTGTGGTAGAGCACCCTTCTTAGGGTGGAGGAGAACAAAGCAAACACAGAAAGGCCTCTGCTTCCCATTGGAATCTGGGGAAGGGGGATGGTGGACGTGACCATAGCAGCCCTCCCTCAGTGCCAACCAGGCATCTACCCGGAGTCACACAGGGAACTGAGGTGATGACTGGGATCCCAGGAAGGAGTCAGGGCTGCAGCTGGATGGGCAGCCTCAGCACTGATAGAAGATGTAGTGGGATATTTAAGGTGCTGCCGTGCTCGGGGTCTGTCTCTTCTGTGCGCAGGCCTCTAACTCACTTGGTTGGATGAGCAGTTACTGCCCAACCGGTGTTTGGAAAGCCTTATTGTGTGGACAGGACATTCCCAGCCAAGATGAATGTGTATCTGTGCACTTGTCTTTCCAGGTGACTCAAGGAGCCAGAGCAAGCAACCCCAACACCACGCTGTGGGTGCTGACACCTGAGAGCTGCCCTTCCCCTCTGCTTCAGCCCTACACCAAGGTTAGCACCTGTTCCATCATCACTGGTTTCTCTTCCTTCACCAGGGCTGTGTGAAGAAGGAGGGGAGCCCTGTGTTCTCCTCTCTGTGGCCCATAGGGGCAGCTCTGCAGAGTACGTGTCACCCAGGTGAGGTGTTCCTACAGCCCAGTGGGTGCTCCGGCCTCCTGCCTGGCTGGCAGTGTGTGAAGGGAACTGGGATGTATGCAGCCAGTGCTGCCAGGACTGCTGAACCCTCCACCAGTTGTTGGGAGCTCAAGGGCAGTGAGTTTTAAGCTCCTGGGAGCTTGCAGACTGTGCTGTTTTGCTGCACTCATGCTTCTGTGTCCTGACTCTGGAATGGGAGCGTATCCCAGCTGTTGGTCTCTGCTGGTTGCTGTTCTTCACCTGAGCAAACAGAGATAAGGCTTCACCCAGAGCTCTCAGCAGACATGAGCTTGCTCTCTATCACAGAGTTATGAAATGGTTTGTGTTGGAAGGGCTCTTAAAGCTCACCCAGTTCCAACCTCCTGCCATGGACAGGGACACCTTCCACTAGAGCAGGTTGCTCCAAGCCCCTGTGTCCAACCTGGCCTTGAACACTTCCAAGGATGGGGCAGTCACAGCTTCTCTGGGCACCCTGTGCCAGTGCCTCAGCACCCTCACAGGAAGAGCTTCTGCCTAATGTCTCACCTCAATCTCCTCTCTGTCAGGTTAAAGCCATTCCCCTTGTCCTGTCCCTACAGGCCCTTGTCCCAAGCCCCTCTCCACATTTCCTGTACTCCCTTCAGGCACTGGAGCTGCTCTAAGGTCTCCCCTTCAGCAGCCTTTTCTTCAGGCTGAACCAGCCCAGCTCTCTCAGCCTGCACTCTCTCAGTCTCCGTAGCAGAGGTGCTCCAGCTCCTGGATCATCTTCGTGGCCTCCTCTGGACTCATCCACATCCCTCTTGTGCTGGAGCTGGGGTCCCCAGTGCTGACCGCAGTACTCCAGGTGAGGTCTCACTAATCAGCAGTACCTGCTCAGTGGTCTCTTAGTGATGGTAAAGACACATGTTATGTTGCTAAGAACAGATAAAAGGATTGCCCTCAATTCTGATGGAGCTGCTTGCAGATCCCAGTCCACCAAGCTCACAGCACCCTCCTCAGGGCTCCGCTGCCTCTTGACAAGAGGCATTTTAACACAAGGCTCACCATGTTGGATCCACTTTTCTTCCCCCACCCTGCCCTGCTGAGCAAACAGCTTGGTATTGGACAACAGATCTCCTATATATGTGTAATGCAGCAGCTTCTCCATTACTTATTCTTGGTATGGACCTCTTCTCTGGTTTGGATATCGCCTAACCCAGGGGATATTGGTGAACTTGTATTTGAACTGAATTAATCATGTTAGTTCAGTTTAGTGCAGCTGGCATTCGTTTGGAAGCTGGTACAACTTGCACACCCTTGGACAGACCTGCAGTGCCTGTCTGGAATAGGATGGAATGCTTCACTGGCAGACTCAAAGATTAGGCACAGTGGAGGTTATATCTCCAATAGAAAGTGGTCAGCCTAACATCCTTCAGTCTGCTCTTAGCTTGTGTGGGCTGCCATCACTCCTTGGTCCGACCAGCTCATCTAAGACTAGGTCTTTTTTCCCCTGGAAACACCAAGAAAATGCTGCCCTCCCCTTCAGAGATGGGGTCCTGTGTCCCATGTGAGTATTGGCACTGGAGTTATGCAAGGAATCCCCTCTTTGCCCTACCATCTCTGCTGCAAGTAGGTCGGGCATTCGAAGACCCTGTTCATGGGAGTGTTGGGACAGCTGGATCCTTGTTCGGTTCTTGCTGCTCCCAAGAATGGAGCAGAGGATCATCTGCTGAGGCTAATTTTAGGTCTCCGAACGTTGCCGGTGTCCCTCTGAGCTCCTATTTGTGTGCAATCCCACAGCTCCCTGCTAAGAGCTATGTGACAGTCCCGTACCCTCATGTGTGAAGGTTTTGCTGGAGCATAGTGTCCCAGGGGTTAGGAAGAACTTTGGATTCCTCACTTACCTAAAGCGTCTAAGCCATATCAGATGTATGTGTGACCCCTTTTTTTAGCCTTAGCACCGTGCACACTTTGGACCTTGCTTTGTGGGTGCCCACACACTGTGTGGTGGGAATCAGGCTGCAGCTTTCCAGTCTTTTACTGCTAAAAATGCAGCATTCAGTTCCTGTTGTCTCAGATGAGTGCTGCGGAACCCCTGGGTATGGAAATACCCCAAAGCCCACAGCCGGGAGTGATGAGAGCCCAGCTCTAGCCCTCTCTGTACTGCTGACTGGCTGCTGCACATCTGCCATCTCTGTTCCCCAGCCCAGCACAGCGTGAATGAAGCCTCTTGGCCTTTATCTTGTTTGTACACCCAAGCCTTTTGGCCTCTGCACTTTCTGTGTTCCACTCACTCAAGTGGAGCTTCATTAAGCGCTGAGCTTTGCTAAGTTTTACGTCAAGGCAAGATGTGGCTCTGCAGTTTTGGCCTGTCTTTATTTTTAGCCCGTGTAAGACATGGTTGATGATATCAGAGGGAAGTTGCACAGTCTTCTGAGCTCTGTGACTCATGCTGGATCAGGACTGAGGCTTCAATAGCCTCTGCTGTAACCCACAAGTGATGTAACTGGATGTGATGGGCCCTGCTAGATCTGGGGAAGGACAGAAGGGAGAGGGAAGCAGAGCTTTAGAAGGCTTTGGGTTTTTAAGCCATTCTATTAAGTCATTGGATTAATTAATTAAAAGATATCACGTATTGCACGTGAGTGTGGTTCAGGAGGGTCCTTTTTCTTCTCCATGTATCTTGTACCCGTATGGGAGTGGTGAAAGGGAAAGGAACTCTGTTTACGTGCCAGGTTAGGTAACTGTTTAGCAGCACATAGCAACAGTAGACAGCAGCTTTTAGGACAGGAAGCAAAGCAAGATCCTGTCTCTAATTCAAGCCCACAGAGAGGTCTGGAGCAGCAGAACAGACCAGCCTGAAGTGGGAATGGGCTGGGACTGGAGAGCAGACACTCAGGAGGTGCCTGCCAGCCTGCAGCAAGAAGAGTCTGGGACCCCCATTTCCACCAAAAGCTGGTACTGAGACAAGGTGGAAAGAGCTCCTGACCTGCAGGCAGATGTGTTGTGCTGGGCTGAGCAAGGGCTGTGAGTCACCACCATGGAGAAGGCAGCATGGGACAGTCAGTGATGCTGAAGCATCCCCACCTGCCACAGCACAATGGGGTTGCAGCTAGAAAGGCCTCTACACCCCAAGTCTGGCTGCTGTGTCATGCATTAGGACCAGACACAGTGGGGTGTGAGGCACCAGGTACAGAGTAGGCACCTTGCCCAAGAAACATGTGGGGATGATGCTTGGGGAGTGTGCTTCCACCTCAGCTCCCTTCCTTCCTCAGGGTGATGAACAGCCCTTCAGGAGCACGTTGAGGCATTTGGATGTTGTGCAGCAGGTTTTATGTGTAGGGGAGCGGGGAGGGGACAGCAAGGTTGGGGGAGCAGAGACAAGGGAGGCAGGAGCGTGCTTGGGGGGATTGCTATGGCAGCTTGCCACAGCCAGCATTGCTGCTGTGTGCTTTCTGCAGCGCACGGTGAAGGAGTAGCCAGGGCAAACCTACAACCTGCCACAGCTCTTGATGCAGCCCCATCGCAGCCATGCCATGGGCTCAGCACCACTGGGCTCCTGCATGACATCTAGCATCCAGAGCTGTTCCCCTCCACCAGCAGTGTTTTGTCCACCTCCTCCCTTCTTTCGCCCCTCACTGGGGAACGGTCAGGCAGCTCTTGTTTGCAGACCTGTTGTGTTTGAAGGCTGGAGTTGCAGAGCAGGCTAAACCAGAAAGAAAACCAGTCTCCTGAGCCCTCTCACTGCACCACCGAGGAAAGCAAGTCATTCTGCTGCCCTTGCTTATCCTCAGTTAATCAATGTAAGTGGCTGCAGTCATGCATGTGTCTTCCCAGGATGCCTGGCCCTGTACAGAACCATCCACCTCTCACAGCCAGTTTGCCTTGCTCTGGGGTATCTGTACTGTGAGGGAGAGCAGAAGCCCTAGTGTGCCCTCTGAGGCAGGTAAAGGAGGGGTTAGATGTTTCTGAAGCTGCCTTTGGGCAGACCCACTGCCACGTGCTGGTGGAGAGCTGGCTCCTGTTGCTGAAGGAAGCAGGGAACATCGTGATACCGCTGTGCAGAGAGAATAGGTCAGGAAACCAGCTCCAGCCTGGCCATGTTGTGTACTGTGACTTGACCTGTTATCCGTGATGTGCCTAAAGCCCTGTGTGCGAGCTGGGCGGAAGGGACAGGCTGGCTGCAAGCGCAGTTTGCCCATCTCAGTGTGGATGGCTGTGTGATCTGTAGAGCTCTCCCATTACACCTCCCAAAGGTCAGTGCTCACAGAGCTGCAATGCCCTGCCTGCAGCTCTGCGCCCAGAACAGAGGGGAAGAAGCCTGCCCCACCGCTTCCACCTTCAGAGGATGCTCTGAGCTCACGTGTGTGGGGTTGTCATGGGTTGCTGCTGTGGTGCCTGTGATCAGTTTGTCTGGGGTTGGGATGTTCAGGCAGAACTGGGGAGGAAAGGATGCCTGTTTGTGAGCTGCCCATCAGCCCTGTGCTTACAAGTGTCACAGCCTGAGCTGTTACTTCTCCATCCACCCTGAACGAGGGGATAAAGCCTCAGAAACTCCCCTGAAAACCATTTCACCATTCCCAATCTGCCATCATGTCCCTCTCCTGTTTAGGGTGATTGAAAGATCTGTAGAGGCTGTGCAATGCTGCAGTTCCAGATCACCCATTCAGTACTTAAAAGGGACCTATAAGAAAGATGGGGAGAGACTTTTCAACAGGGCCTGTTGCTGCAGAATGAGGAGTTATGGTTTTAAACTGAAAGAGGGAGATGGATGTGAAGAAGGAATTCTTTACAAAGGGGGTGTAAAACACTGGCACAGGTTGCCCAGAGAGGTGTGGGATGCACCATCCCTGGAGACATTCAAGGCCAGGCTGGACATGGTTTTGGGCAACCTGATCTAATTGAAGATGTCCTTACTCATTGCAGGGAAATGGACTAAATTGAGCTTTGTGGGTCCCTTCCAACCTAAACCATTCTATGATTAGAACTCCTGAACAGGTTGGATGCGTTTGTAAAATGTCCCCTGGACTCTGGACCCTGGTGTTCCCAAGGGAGAACACCTCCTTATTTAGGAGGTGGAAGCTGGAACATGGAGCCTCTGGGAAAGCTGTCTGCAGCAGACAGTAGTGTGCTTCCTCCCTCCCTCCCACTTCCTGCAGGTTCCTTCCCTTTTCAGAGGGGAACAGCTTGCTTCCCATGGAGGATGCTGGGACACTGGTACCTGACCCTGAAGGCAATTCCAGATCAGCATCTTGAGCACTGCTCTTCACATATGTGACCTTCAGCACCTGGTATGAGAATTGGTGTTTATAATGTATTATGGGTGTGGATGGTGGTGGAGAGTGGTCAGAATCCAAACTGTACTTCCCTCTTACCCCTCTTATACAGCCTGTTGTTTCTGATCTGCCCTCCAGACTGTGGCCTCAAGATGTGCCATGAACCATAGCATGAAGTGGATGCAGAGCCCATGAGAGAGGGCTCTGAGTTATGGGTGTGTGCTGGGGTATGAATGTCGGTTTCTAGGGCAGGTGGTGCTCTTTCTTTTGCCATTTTTACAGCACCTTGCCTGAGACTCAACTCCTGGGTGCTGTGACCTGATGGGGTATAACTGTGTCATCTCTGAAGCGCTGGTCCCTTTTACTGCCTTGCCTGTTCCTACTGCAAGCACAAAGCATCAGAAAAGCCCGAAGGTGGTGTGGTCACATACTCTTCTCCCAGTCTGGGGAGTATTTAAGACAGGCAGTGCTGGAATAAGCATTTAGGGAGAGGCAGCCAAGAGAGATTTCCTCCTGGCTGAGCTGCGGTGTTGAAGTTTGGAAAGTCCTGTGTGGGTTACGTGCTGCTGCACTTCACCGCTGCCATCGCCTTAGGCAAGTCATGGACGTGCAAACCTGCTAATAGTCAGTGGGGACACCGTGCTGAGCAAGTGGCCAGTGTCCTTTTGGGCATCAGGAGCAACCTGAATGGTGCTGCTGTGGAAACAGAGCTGGGGATTACAGCAGAGAGATGATGGATCATTGGAACCAAGAGGAAGCTATGACTCGATGGATGTTTCTGCATTCCCTAGCCTGTGAGAGGATAGCTGAGCCCAGCAGTGCTGTGTGGATTGCCCCATCTGGAAGGTGCATAACAAATAGCTTGCAAGAGCCAACTCTTTGCTCAGCTTGGAAGTGGAGAAGATGCCTGGACTCTGTGCAATGGGGGTTTCTTCCTGCCAGTCAGCAGAGCTGTAGCAGTGCAGAGAGCACAGCACAGGCAGGTTAGCACGGTCACTCCGGTCCTTTCTACACCAGTGTTTGCACTGCTGGTGAGGTTAACATAGCTGGGCCGGTGGTGTAGGGAGGGCAAGCTCAAAGTCCTTACTGCTGTGGCACCTGGCAAAACAAAGCTGCTATGGCATCAAGTACTGGGTCTGAGCTTTGCTTTCAGTTCGTCTTCTAGGAGCAGCAACAGCTGAAAGTATGAGCAGTTTTTGAGGAACTAGAATGTTCTCAGGCTTTTTGTCTGTGTCTGGTCTGCTGACATCCTCCCTGCGCTGATGGCCTGAGATCTTAAGGTGTTTGCAATGGTCTGGCCTGGTCCTGTGATAAATCTGGACAGAGAGGACACAGAAACCAGCGGCATCAGTCTGGCCCCCTGAAAGTGCTCCTGTTGCTGCTGCGCCTGTTCCTTGTAACCGAAGGGGTGTTTCGTGGCTTAGATTTGCTGAGGAAACAGAGCTCCTGTCTCTTTCTCCTGTGCAGCTATCTCCCTGGCAGCTCAGAAGGAATGATCTACTATAGATCACAGCTCTGCTTAATTCTGTTTCCCTTCAATATCATACTGTTAGAGCAGCAGAGCAAAACGCAGTAGTGCTTCCGGAGGAAGGCTGCTATCAGAGGCCACCTCTGTAGGAAAGGCTGGAAGCAAGGAGGAACAGTTTACCAGGAAATGCCTGTGTTCATGTGCTGGTCACTTTTGGGAAGAAAAAGGCATCTCCCACTTGAAAGCTTCCTCAATACACAACCCCAGGCCTTGGTGATAGAGCTGCACCAGTGTGAGCAGTACGGAGAGCACTCAGTTCTTCCCTCCAGAGCCTGGGAAAGGTCTGACCAAAGTTGTGGTCTGAAAGAAAAGTCAAATTCTGTCCTTAATCAAGCCTTAAAGTGGGAGTTTTGGAGTGCTTTTGGTTTGGGGGGGGATGGTTGATGGTGGTGGTTTGATTTGGTTTGGACTTTCTTTTGCTACCAAAAAGTCATTACTTGCACAAATCCTTGTAAGGAAAGAGCAGGGAATTTCCTTTGGAATGAGCCTGCCTGACACTCGATACGTCTCAGATGTGTGTTAACAGAGAAATGAAAAGATTGCGCCATAAAGTGATAGGGGATAATGAGTTTAATCTCTGTTTTGCTGTCCTGGGAGACAGAGCTGGGGCAAGGGTATTGGCACTAGCGTTATGGTTTTATGGCAACCACAGAACTTACCACCTTAACGTGTTTCCCTGGGGAAGGGTCTGTTTTCAGGGTCCCCAGGAAAGTGGAATAAAGGAACCAAAAGACCTGAGCCTGGGTAAAGATGCCAGGAGATTTTCAGATGAGAAGGGTGTAATACCTGTGTATTTTCTGCAGCTTGATCTCTGCTTTCCCATTCAGCGGCCCAGAAGGGCTCTTAACCTCACTGTGATCTTGAGAAATGCAGTAAAAAAACCCTTAACTTTAATAACGTTGGTGACATGTCTAACCCAGGGCCTGAATGAGCAAATCTTTAGCTTCTCCGCCAGCAAGGCAGATAAATGGGTGGTGATTTACTACTGCACCAGACATAGGGATTTTAAAGGATGCTGGAGTGGGTGAGCACTGTTGTGGAAACCTTAACTGGAAAGCGGGCCCTCAGAAGGGTTTCTGGAGGTGTGTGGTGGAAGCAGAGAGGCTGACATCAGTACCTGGAAACTCATCAGCTCTAGAGCTGGACCAGAATATCCAAGAGGTCACTCAAACACATGAATCTTTTCAAGTAAAGATTGCAACCACTTGCTGTCAAGGAGCGTCCAGTCCCCTACCAGCCTTTTGGGATCCAGGACACTCTTCTGGTTTATAATGCTCTGTCTGGGTCTTTAACTTGTTTGGGTTTGGTTTGGGGCTTTTTGTTCCTATGTGCCATACCTTGCTCTGAGCCATGCTAAGTTACATGCATTGGTGCAGAGCCCTGCATGTTCCCATTCTCTCTGGCTCCAGGGAGCATGCGAGTCAGTCCATGGGACCAGTTGTAGCCCAGCAGAGCTGGGTGCAGTCCGAATGGCCAGCAGCAGAATGGGGCCAGCTTCTGCTTCAAGGGAGGTGGGAACACAGGAGGCTTGTAATTCACGTAGCTGATTAATGTGGGGCATGTGGGTATCCTTATCTCTCCCCATCGCTGGGGTTTTAGAGGTGTCGATACCATCCTCACCCTACTCCCCATGCTGTGCTGGGTGCTGCCTCCCTGCTCTCTGTCCTTTCACTGTGACTCAGTTTCCCTGTGGCCTGGGGTGGAGCAGGACTGGAAAGGGGCATAGGGGAAGTTACAGCAGCTGGTAGGAAATGGCATTCTGGGGTGCTGCAGAGCAGCCCTGTCCCATCCTGTCTACAGAGGTGGTGTTTTGGGGTGCAGCAGTGTGAGCCTGCTCTGTCTGCTGTGGAGCTGTGTTTCAGGGTGCTGCAGGGCAGCTCTGTTCCATCATTTTGGGGTGCCACAGAACAGTCCTGGCTGCATACCGCCTTCTCCTGTGCCAGGGATCATGCTAGGGGAAGGAGGGCTAGCTGCACCTTC
This sequence comes from Pezoporus wallicus, assembly GCF_028554395.1. Lineage (NCBI taxonomy): Eukaryota > Metazoa > Chordata > Aves > Psittaciformes > Psittacidae > Pezoporus > Pezoporus wallicus. The sequence continues at coordinate 1,097,777 of NW_026639091.1, read as the reverse complement.
CATCCCCTCTGCATTCCCATGTGCAGGGCATATGATCATGATAAGTCCATGGCACTGCTTCCTCCCTCGTGTGATTTATGGGCTGCTGCTCAGGATATGGGTCTGGGCTTGTCTCAGACAAAGCAAGAATCCGGAGTGCTGTCACCACACTTACCTATGTGCAGGCTGCAGAGGTGACAGCATGGCATCCCTCGCTGTCTCTGCTTTGGCCATGGAGCAGTGGCTGTAGCTGAGGACAGGAGCAGAGGATTTCCTGATCCTATCTGCTTCTTTCCTCAATCCCATTCCTTCCTTGCAGCCCCAAATCTGCCTGCATGGAGCCTGCTTTGCAATAAACCTGCTGAACTGAAGGCAGGCAGAGTAAAACCAGCAGGCTATAAAACACTGTGAGCTCAACCCATGTGTCTGCAGCAGTGTGGGGCACACGGTCCCCACATGCACATGTTGGTACTAGTTTGTACTGATGATGAGGACGGTCAGAGCATCACCCCGTGCTGCCCATTGTGTGTATCCAGTGTGTCCTGCAAGCCACTAGCAGACTGTCAGCACAGCTCTTTTGTAGGTCCAGCTTCCCATGGATGCTGCAACCCGCCTTGCTTGTCTGAAGCAGTCTTTATTTGAGGCAGTGCCCTAAGGGTTAAGCCACAGTTGTGGGATAGGGTTTGTAGCAGGAACAAAGAGGGCTTTTAAGGTCTGCTTTGGGCTGGGAATAGAGGGAATGGATTGAGCCTTTCCCAGTGTGTTGAATTACAAAGGTCATGGAGACCCTTTTGCTGAGAGGCAGCAGTGGTTGAGGTCGCTGCTGGAAGAGGGAGAAAAGAAATTGTGAAACTCAGTGAGAACAACTTCATGGGGAGCTTTAGGAGCAGAGTGAAAACTGGAATTGTATCCTGAGATGAATGAGTGGTGAACACAAGGCTGGGAGCCAGGAGGCCAGGACTGCTGGCTTTGTGCAGGCCTTCTGCCCTGGGACTTTGGGGTGGGTTGGTTTTGTTTTCCCCCTCCATATAGCATTTGCAGCTGCCCTCACACATGGCATGTGAATTCGCAGCATCACTCTTGTAGGCAGCTCTTGGGCCTCTCCCACCAGATCTGGGCAGATGGAGGCTGCAGAGAGTAAAAGGCAATGCCTGGAAGGGATGACCTCTCCAAAATGGAGACAGAGGAGACAGCTCTGGGTGCCTGCAGGCACATTTTGCCTGGACAGAAGAGGGAAGTTGACTTTCCAATGCCTGCCCAAGCTAAAACCGTATTTCTCACATGTACTCAAGGAGTAAAGCCCAATTATAGCCCCTCTGCTTCATGTCATCTATTCAGGGTGCCGTGCGAGGGTCCAGCAATAGAAGCCAGGGAAGGGATGGATGGCAGAAACATCTGTTTCCCTTCCCACAGCAAGGTGGGAAGAGGACACAGCCCGTTTCCATCTTCAGCTTCGGATGGCACGAGCCAGCCGGCCGGCCCACCCAGGACGTGTATGAAGGGCTGCAGGATGTGCTGAGTCAACAAGAGCATCCCCTTGCTGAGGGCGGGGAGCTGATCAGGGCTGTGGAACAATAAGGGCTTCCAGCCTGCAGGAAGGATGAGCGCCAGCTGTGAAGCACACGGTGGGCTTTCCAATTTTAGCCAACTTGGATTTGTGTTACCGACCAGAAAAGGCGGTTTAGTCCTTAAAACTTGGCACTTGGCCTTTCAGCTCCATTCCCTGGCACAGGATGATGGAGCTCCCCCGTTTCATGTAAAGAAATTCCACATCTGGTCTTTATGTTGGATCAAACGACCTTGGATGTGATTTTTGGGGCAAAAGGCTGATGCTTCGTTGGGCTCCGTCTAGGAGGTGAAAGCTGATCCCAGGGAATACTCCATGAGGGCCACTGCATCCACCACCTGACTTAGCAGCCTGGAGGCTGCTCTACTTTTCAAGCACCAAGGGAGAGCTGTAGGGAGCACAGAGCTGCTGTGAGGAGAGCCCAGGGAGAGGCTTCAGGGCTCCCAGAGACCATATCATCTTCTGCTCACCTTTGTAGATGGCCTGTTCTCAGATTTGTGCTCTGTGTGCCTGTTCTTGTAACCAGGAACCATTTCAGCACAAGGGTCAACTTTGTGTACTTCTTGCTGCTTAGCGTTGACATTGAGAAAGCCTGAACTTCCTCACCTGCTGTTTCCCAAAATCCTCTCTTTCAGCCCCATCTTCTGGCATCACGTGTGCTGCAGAAGCATGCAACTAACGTAAAGGTGGGTGAGTAAACTCCTCTCTGCTGACAGGTCCCAGCCTGCTGACCTGAAACCTGCTGTTTGAAGGCAGCAAGGTCTAGTCACTGTACTTTGAAGGGGTGCTCTGCCACTCTTCTTAGCCCCCTGCGCTGCAGAAGGGAAACCAAAGGCAGTTGCAAGGGATTTCCTTGGTGTGAGAGAGGTGTCAGAAGCAAGAGCATCTTGCTGTCTCTTCTCTGCTCTTCTGGGTGTTGCAGATGGGGTGTTACCCCTCTGTTAGTCACAAATGGGGGGCTGGAAGGAAATCATCATGGTCTGTCTCAAATTGGTCTGTCTCATACATTGAGCACTATAGAACCCCATCCTCCAGCCTCCTTAGAAGGACCCCAGGGACTGAGGCATCCCAAGAGAGGAGGGTGGTGTGCAGGGGAACTGTTGTTTTCTTTGCCCCGAGAAGGGAGAAAGGCTCTGTTTGTACATGGTGAGGGTCAGGAATGTAAAAATCCATTAAGAATCACCAGTTCTGACGTGTAGTCCTGAGCTTTGGCAGAAAATTGGGTTTTGTCCCTTTTAATGCATGATAGCCCAGCCCAAAACATTGTTCCTCCTCCCTGGCTAAAGGACAGTTAGTCTGGCTTTAATTCCTGGATGTCAGGGCCTCCTGACCCAGCTGGAGCTGTGTGACCCTGCTGGAGATGCGCTGGTTGAGTGACTTGTCCTGTTGCAGCACCAGAAAGCTTTGTGTGAACAGTTCCATGTGTAGGCAAAACGCTGCAGCTGGCCAAGTGCTCCTGGGTGGAAGGGATTGGAAGGGACCATAACCACCCCTTGTCAGCGTGACTGTGACACGTGGGATGTGGAGAGGAAAGAGTGAGAAAAGAGCCTGTGTCTGATCCCGAGTGATTTCCTCCTGTAGTCAATGGGAAACGGATCCTACAGCTATGACAGGCAGAGGCAGAGGTCCGTGACCGGGTGTGCTGCACAGGCTGGTGTCTTGTGTGTGCGCCGGCGCTCTCGTGTGTTCCTTGACACAGATGGATGTGCTGTGGTACGCGGAGCTGCTCGCCGGCTGGGAGGTGTGTGCTGCAGCTCTCAATGGGCTCCGGCGTGGCTGCAGTGTGCCATCCGCCTCTTGTCGCCTCTGCTGCTGTGGTCCTGTGATGCTGGGGGAGAGGTGGAGGGAAAGGATGTGGGGTGAAGCCTGCTTGGGCTTCAGCTCCTAGAATTAGGGGCACTGCTATCAGGAAGCAGCCTGCGGAGGATGTGTGCATGGTATTGTGTGTGTGGCTTGTACAAGCCATATCCAGGAACTGGACTGTACAAGCCTGTGGGCCCTTGTCATGGCTGAAGCCCAGCTGGTAACCCAGAACCATGCAGCTACGCACTTATCCTCCCTTCTTCTCCCTCAGATTCGGGTGGGATGGGGAGGAGAATGGAAAGAATGTAAACCCCACGGATTGAGATAAGAACAGCCCAGTAACTAAGGTATAATGTAAAACTACTACTAACAATAATGGTAATTATAAGGGAAATCACAAACAGAGAAAATATGAAACTAAAAAGGGAAGGGGGAAAAAAAACAATAAACAGCAGTGATTCACAATACAATTGCTCACCACCTGCTGACCAGTACCTAGCACGACCCGAGCAGTGATCTGACCCTTCCAGGTGACCCTCCCCAGTTTCTATACTGGACATGGTGTGCTGTGGTATGGAATACTCTTTGGCTAGTTTGGGTCAGGTGTCCCGTCTCTGCTTCCTCCTGGCTTCTGGTGTCACTGGCAGAGCATCAGAGTCTGAAAAGTCCTTGTTCAGAGTAAACATTACTGAGCAACAACTGAAACATCCGTGTGTTACCAGCGTTGTTCCCAGATTGAAACCAAACCACAGCCCTGCACCAGCTACTGGAAGGAGAAAAAATTGCAGTCACAGCTGAACGCAGGAGAGCGCTGCATGTGCAGTGGCACCAGCTGATACCCACCATAGCCGTGGTTAGAAGAAAACCCTTTCTGTCCTCCAGGAAGCTCCCAGTCAGACTGGGAAGCGGCACAGCCCCATGGGGCATGTTTGGCTGTACCCAAAGGCTGGTTAGTGGTGTGGATCCAGGCTGCGGCAGCACCGGGTAACCCTCCCACAGCGGGAGGGTTATGTGCTGATAAAGCACACGGGCTTGCCTGGAAGTCAGGCTCGGAGGAAGCCCTCCTCCAGCATCGCTCCTTATCTCGGCAGCGCTGGCACAGGGCAGTGCTCCCAGCGTGCCCCAGCTCCCGCAGTGGACCAGAGCCAGCGTGGCTGTGTCTGTGGGTCTGTGTGTGTGTCTGTGTGTCTGTGTGTGCTGCAGGAGGCACTGAGCCTCTGTCACGGGCTCCCTGCTCCGTTTGCTGCCCTGCAGAGCGTGTGGCACGGCCCAGGGCGCACGCAGCGGCACACGTGTGCATGCCCAGGGCTGAGGCAGCGGTGGGGTGAGTCAGGCAGGAGGAGGGTGTGAACCGAGGCGATGAGTCAGCGGGAAGCAGAAGGCATGTGCTGGCCCAGGGATGGGGCCTGGAGAGTGCTGGGTCTCCAAGCGATGGAGTAGGGGACGGAGGAGAGCTGGGGAAGCCAGAGGATGTAGTGTGTTGAAGCAGTGCCCGTGGCTTGGGAATGGGCTGGGATCTGACTCAGCCGTGTGCCAAACATGTGCCTTGCCCACGTGGAATCAACCAGGTTGGAAAAGACTTTCAAGATCATTTTCAACTCGTTCCCTGGGACTGCTAAGACTAAACCATGTCACCGAGGGCCTCATCTACGCCATTTGTGAACACCTCCAGGGATAGTGACTCCAGCACTGCCCTGGACAGCCTGTTCCAATGCCTGAGCACCCACTTGGTAAAGAAATCATTCCTAATATCCCGTTTAAACCTCTCCTGGCTCAGCTTGAGACCATTACCTCTTGTCCTATCACTTATTACTTGGGAGAAGAGACATCTCCAGCGATGGCTACGTTGCTGTCCTAGGGTGGGCTGGGGCATCCTTGATGCTGAGGCCTTCGCAGGAGGGACCAAAGGAGCAGAAGGGAGCAGTGCAGTGACCAGGTATCCCAGCCACCGGTGCATGGCGTGGATCTTTGTCCCTGGACTGTTCAGTTTCCATTTAGCTCAGTTGATCTCTTCAGAGTTTGGCTGCTGATGGTCCTGCTTATCACTGCTGAGGACAGGTCACTGGTGGGCGTGATGGAGATACCACAGCACTGAAGCCAAAGCTCTCTGTATTTAGGACCAAACTTCTCGGAGCAGGTATTTGGGATATCCCAGCTCAGGATAACCTATGTTTGTTGCAGGTTTGCTATTGCTACTAACCAGGGCAAGGATCAAACACTCAAAAAACAGCCCCCACTGCTCTCAGTATTGAGGTGAGTCTTTATATCCAACATCCCCAAGGTGTGCAAGTGCCTGCTGCATGCAGGTACCTCCTATTTGCCCTGCTGGCACCCTTGGCTGGGCAGGATGGAGACTGAGAGGCTCCAGCAGCCTCCAGAGATGCTCTGCCATGTGGCTTCTGATGTACTGCAGCAGGCAGAGCCTGAGAGCAGTGGGTTCAAGCAGCCTGGGAAAGGGAAGGCAGCAAAGGGGGCTCTCACTGCTGCCAGTGGCTGTGGGTTTGGAGAGAAGCTGGAGCTGAGCTCTCCTGGGAATCACCCAGGCACAGGATGAGCATTAATGGCACAGAAGGGAAATTGCAATTAGATATTAGGACAAATATTTCCCCAAAGGGCAGTTGGGCTCTGGAGCAGAGCCCAGAGAAAGGAGGCAGTGTCCACATTTGGAGACACTCAGCCCTTGGCAAAGGCAAACCTTAAGCAACCTGCTTGAGCTTGGCCCTGGGACCAAACCCCCTGATGTCCCTTCCCACCATTGTTATTCCCAAGTTCTGTAGTTCTTGGGGTGCTTGGTGATGTAACTTCTGATGTTGGACTCAGCAGTCCCTTCTCCTCGCTTGGTTCATCTCATCCATGTGGTATTAGCAGTGCCAGGAGATGGAGGCACTGCCTTAGCAGCACTCCCCAGCTCTTTGATTGAGAGAGAAAGTTTAGATGTACTATGAGTCTATTCAGGCAAGCATCGAGTAGGATGGAAATCAAATATCACCTGAAAGAAGGCAAGCTTTATTTTAAATTGCCTAAATAAAATCTGCAGAATGAAAGCAAGGAAAGAAAAATGTTCCAGTTATATCAAGCACAGGTATTCTTCTCTTCTTAGGACCAGAGCCTCTGGATCGCTTTGTAGTACATGCCCCTTTTCTTTGACTCTTCCTTTAGTTGAACTAATAAGCTCTCAAATCAAAGAGAGCTGCAGCACCCATCTCTCCGTTGTTCCCACCCTGTGTGAGCACAAAGAGCCAGTTGGCAGTGAAGCTCGGGGTGTAAACCACTCGCCCTGCTCTGCTGGCAGTGCAGAGCTGTGATCAGTACAGGGGTGCTGGTGCTGTTGGGATGCTGGGGACGACTCTGGCCCCAGCCCTCCGGCTGGAGAGGCTGCAAGTTTATCTTCCCCTTGTCTGTCCTGGAGACAGTGGTGATTGCAGGGGCAGTCACCAGTAGCCTTTCTAAAAGCTCCAGCTGCCTGACCATCCTGAGCACATGGAGGTTGAGATGCGCCCAAAAGGGTGTCTGGAAAGAGTTATTTGCTCATGGTATTTTCTGTTTCTTTGCCAGCCTTTTATTCTCATGGCTGCTCTTTTCCTGATCCCGTCCTGCAAGGCTGGCTGCTGCAGCCTTGTCTTCAGGAAAAATCTTTGGTCAGCAGTTTATTGTGTCTCCGAGCTTTGACCCTGCTGCCTGATGTTGCAGAAGCCTGTGTCTGGTGTGTGAGTGCTCAAAAGGGGTTTAGTGTTCGCCCCATCCCGTGTGTGAGAGTAATAAACCAGAGCAAAGGGGCTGTGTGTAGCCATGGTGCCTGGGTAGAGCTGACCTGCAGCAGTAGCTACGTCTGCCTCCCCATCTGTCAGAGGCTGGGATGATGTCCAGGCTCCCCAGATGCTTTTATGTGGGTTTTCAAGGTCTAGGACATTCCCATGAGCTTGTGTTAGTCTCCAAATCCCTTCCAAAGTTGTTCCTCTTAGCCTTTCCTTTGGTTTTCATTGATGCTGGGCCGCTGTCTCGCTCCAAGTCCTATGTGTTCTCCCTTCCTTGACAGTCCACTCATTACCCCGTGATGCTCTTGGCAGTCTTGTGTCACTTGGATATCCCTGTTACACCACCTGAACACATCAAGAGCAGCAGAGGCTGGTGGTCTGAACCGAGAAGCCCCTGGGGTCTGTTTGCAGCAGCAAAGGTGGAAACAGCAGCATCCCTTTGTGTCCAGGATGAGCTGATTCCCGACAGTCCATGGAGAGCTCTCAGGTGTCTCCCTAAGAAGACTGGGTCTCAGGGGACACCTCTGTCCCCAGCAGCACATCTGCCACCAAGGCTTAAGGTGTTTTGGACCCATTTGCTGTAGTTAAGCTGTTTTCTGATGTTTCTGAGCTTTGTGTGCTCCTGCAGATGCAGCACAGCAAAGCAGGGGCTGCACAGTGGCAGCGCGCAGTGCTTCCATGGAGGCTTTCACCTCTTGCAGGCACCAGCATGGGGCTCATGTTCAGGTTGTCTGGGGATGCATCTGCCTTTGGAGCCTGTCCCTGTCCGCTATTGCTTCTGTGAAGACCCAGGATGCTGATATGCCGGTGCCCTGGTGCTCTGTATTCCCTGCAGGCTGCACGCACCAGATAGCCCTGAGGACACGTCCTCTCCAGCCTTCTCTTGACTTGAAGCACCCACTGAGCCTTTGCTTCCTCCATATCCATGAAGCATACAGTGCCAGGCGGGTTCCCCCTTCCGTCTGGAGGGCATCCCTAGCTGTGTGCGTTGCTCATTGGCAGCCATGGTGAACGCACTGGGCAGAGGGCTCTGCTGTTGGTGGGGACACTGCAGGTGGTTCAGGGCATGTGGACCGGGAGTTTTGCCAATTTCATGGGATGAAATAGGAGCCAAACTATGTCTCCCAATGCCCTGTGTATGGATATGCTTACAGTCAGACATGCCAGTCCCTTTGACCCCCTTGTTCCCTTTCAAAGGGGCTTGTGCACTCATATATTTGCCTCTGTTATGGGTAACAGTATGCTTGCATGACAGCTGTGACATTCTTTTGCTAATGCCAGTAGGATGTTCCTCTCTCACCTTCAGTCCCATGGGAAGGAGAGACTTTCCATTTACAAGACAAGGCACAGGGACTGAATTCATGCTGGAAATCCCCCTTCCCGGCAGCATCCCGCAGCTCTGTACGCTCAAAGATGGACAAAGCCTCATCCTTCTGGCCCGAATCCCCGCCCAGCCCTTGTCACCATTCTTGAGCCTCTCTAAATTGCTGCTGGGAAAGGAAGAGTTGGGTGGATGAGTATGGCTGTGTGTGTGTGTGTGTGTGTGTGGTATCTCCTCCATCTGTGACACACAGATGTCTACCACAGGGAATGGAAAAGATGCTGAGTGTCCCCACAGCTGCAGCCTTATCTGCAGGCTGCAGCTTGGTAACACCAAGCCCGAGGCCTGATGCCTGTGGCCAGGCACCTCCCTTGGAGGGCTTTTATGGTAAAAGGAAGCATATCGCAAGAGGGGTTGCGGTGGGGACAGGCAGTTCCCATGGGGCAGATGCTGCAAGCACAATCCTTGCTGCCCTCCCCACTGCAGGCACTTCACCTGCTCCTTCTTCCCATCCATGGCTTTGGAGTCTGTGCCCAGAGGTGACTGGGGAATGCAACATCCTTGGGACCTTCTCCACTGCTCTGCGGTGCCCTGGTGACCATTTTGGGAGGTATGGAAAGGTGACACTGCTGTGGGCTCTTCCAGATGGGCATCAGGGACTTGTTAGTGTGGTGTGTGCTAGGAGGATTGGGCTGGCAGAGCTGCCCGGGGATGGGATGGGAACAAATAGGAGGATGCAAAGCCCAGTTGCCCTGTGAAGGATGTGGGGAAGGTGAAGTATTGTGCATCTGGGATCGGGCAGTGTGGATAGCTACAGGGTCAGGGTACAGAAAGAGTTGTCTTGGTAAGGAGGAAAGCTGGGGCTGTGGATGGCTGTGGTTGTTTGTGGTGGTGACTGGAGAGGAGACAGCAGAGGTGGGAGCAAAAGGTGTCTCATCACTCGCTGATTGCTGTGCTGTCTTCTCTTGGCTTGCACAGCATCACCTTGGCTGCTGGAGCTCCCTGTCAGAGACTGATACTTCTGTAACTGGCTCATAATGATGGAGAGCTGGCTGGGCTGTTCACACTTCCCACATAGTATGGCCTGGCACAGGGAGCTTATGGGAGGGGAGTTACCAGCAAGTGATTGCCTTTCCATTGGTGTTGAGTTAAACCAGTTAGTGTAGGGTTCACAGGGCTTCTGATTCAGACACCAACCCCAGGGCATCACTCCCCTGGGGAGATCAGATGAAAGGGACTGTTAATACTACATCACTCAGTGTGGTGGGGGTCTAGTCCTACTTAGACCTGGAGCGTGGCTCCCTCAGACAGATGTCCATATTGAACTCAGAAAATGATGTGCATTGGTGCCTTGGTTGTGTCCAGAGCCCCCAGGCATTGTGCAAGCACAGAGGAGAAGTGGTCCCTGCCCCTCTGCCAGGACCTGTTTGCCTTCTCACGTTCACCCTGTGACTGGCTGCACAGGCACGTGGCTGTAATCACCAGCGGTGGAAAACTTTCCATGGGTGGCAGTTGCCACCAAGGTCTGGAGCAAAGCAGCTGCTCTGTGCCCTCACCCAGTGCCCAAGGTCTGTGTCACTGAGGACAGTGCCCCTGGGGAGGGACGGGAGGACGGGAATGGAGCTGGCTGACACATCCCTGTCCCTGGGTGGCCGGGAGCTTACTTCACTCTGTGCATGTTCTTTGTTGCTCCGGGGTGATGCTGAGGCCACAGTACCACTTGCAAGGACCACGCCACTGGCGTCCATGGCTTTCCCTGGTGGCAAAGCCTTGCGGGCTCAGTGCTCCTTCCCCCGGGAGCAGTGGTGTCAGCAGCAGATACCCCGAGGGGCAAACACACAGCTTTCCATGAAGCAGAGCCAGCCTGGAGGAATGTGTGGCCAGCTGTTGTCCTGGGCCTGGCTTGTGTCCTCCCGCACTTCCCACCCGGCACTACCCAGGGGAGGGAAGCGGGGCTGGCCCACCCTCCGGGCTCCCTGCACAGGGCAAGCGGGTACCACCTCGGGCTGAATAGCCACAGTGGAGCCCAGCAGCATCCTGCTGCCTCTGCAGGGATCCTCTTGGGCAGCGGAGTTTTCCCCACCCCCAGCTCTGCCGCTGCCTCTTTGTTTTCTGGCAGAAGCCTCTGTGCCTTTTCATTGCCGTTGAGGCTGCAAGCAGGAGCCTCTCCGTGTGCCGTAAGTGCGCCTCGCCGGGAGCGTGATGCGGGCTGGCAGTCCTGCCGGGACCGGCATCTCCCTCGCAGGGCTCAGAGCCCACTAGGCATCTTCAGGGGTCTCCTTTCCAGGGGCTGTTCCTCCGGTCGAGCGAGGCTTCGTTCGAGGTCACCGCTTTCCTCCTCACAACCCCTCTCTTGCGATGGCAGCGTTTCTGCACCTTGCCACAAGTGGAGTAAGTTGGGTGGGAAGGGGCCGGTGCCCAGCTCGCCCTTGCTCCCTGCTGAGGAGATACCTGAGATTAGAGCAGAGACAGGGGCTGCGGAGCCGGAGCCGGCGGTGGCTGAGGATTGCTTGTGCTGCGCCTGCCTCTCGGTGTGTTTGATCTCTCGACTTCCAGCGGGGACTGAATTCCTGTGCTGGATTCTGGGCTCGGCTCTTGTGAAAGGATCCAATTATTTCAGGGCTTTGAGCATCTCCATTTGCTGCCCATATTTGCGGCGCCCGGGTCTGTGCTGGCTGGAATTCCAAGTGATTAACGTGGGCTGTGACAGCCCTCCTAGGGGTGTTATCTTTGCTCACTGTCCCCCACCGCCCCTCTCTTCCTCTTCCAGCAGCCAGCGAGCGAGACAGGCAGGCAGAAACAAAGGTCTGTCCTCAACCTGGGCTATCCTCTCCGTGAGCGGCTGCTGAATGGGATTTCCCTGCCCTGCCTGCTGCAGGTTTCCTGGGCTCGAAGGCTGGAGCTGGGCAGCCGAGGGCTGTATCGCTTGAGGTTTGATCCTGCTCTGGTGCTGGGTGGGCAGGGGGCTGCTGCCTGCTTTGGAAGAGCTGCCCGATTGTCATGCTGCATTTTAAGCTGCTTTTCATTCTTTGTGGTTTCCTGGCAAGAGGGGCAGCGGTGCATGGAGGGGAGGCTTGGCTGGCGCGGAAGGCGGGTTGGACGTGGGGAAAAGCCATACACAGGTGTCTGTTCAATAGCAGGATCTGCCTGCAGACCCTGCGAGCCCCCGTTCCCAGCCGCGGGCTATTGTCAGCATCGCCGCCGGCACGTGGGGCACCGGGGCAAGGTGTGCGGAGCTGATCCGTGCCAAGACGTGAAGCATCAGATGGAGCAGGGGTGAGTCCCCAGCCCGGGAGCTCCGCTCCTGCTCCCCGAGCTCCCGGGAGAGGTTTCATTGTGTTATCCAGGCTCAACCAAGCGGAAGGGCTCAGTCCCTGCGGCACCTGAGCGTGGGGCTGGGAGGCATTAGCATTGCTGGGCAGACCTCAGCCCCTCAGGAGCCTGCGGCAGCCTGGAGACCAACCAAGGTACCCTGTGGAGAGGGCCCCCAGGGGCTTCTGCACCCCATGGGTGTCCCCTCCCGTGGGATGGGAGGAAGGGCAAAAGCAGCGCCTCGCAATATGGGCATGGGTGCTAAGGGGCAGAGGGAGGTGTTGGGTCGGTCTCTGTAGAAGCTGTCTCTGGTGGTTTATAGGAGCTCACACTCCTGACATGGGCACTGCCTCTTGCCCCATCTTCGTCTTCCTCTCCATTGTCAGCACAGGAGCCAGCACTGAGCAAGGCTTTGTGGCTGCATAAATCTGGCACTGCAGGGCGCCTCCTGAGGACCCCCAAAGAGCAGCACTTGCGCTTGAGTGGGGCAGGGATGCTCCTTCCCTCTTCATCCTCCCTCCCTCTCTCAATCCCAGCAAGTGTGAGCTTCTTCCTCTCCAACCTGAATCGCAGACGTTGCCAGACCCACGTCCACGTGGGTCACCTTTCCCTTCAGGCACAGTTTGTTCCTTGAGTATCTCTCTAACCAGCTTCTCTGCAGGATTACCACCTCTTCTAGGCATGGTGCTGGAGGTAGTCCCCAGTTTCATATGTCTGTGTCTCTCCTCGTGTTGATATACCTGGTCTCTCATGCTATGGTGGAACCCTTCTCTGGTGGCAGCATTGCTGCTAGTGCTGCTGTTCTTCAGGGTTGTGATAGAAACTTTCTGCCTGTTGGAACTTCTCAAGCTCTGCTCTTAGCCTGTGCCAGGAAGCTTCTGGGTTTGCACTTGCGCTGGTTAGATTTCCTTCCTTCTCCTTGGGTTCAGATAGAACCAGCAGAGCTGCGATTTATCCTCCAGACAGTCTGTTTCCAGCAGCTTCTATTGCCTCTTCTCTTGCCTTGTGCTGTGCTTGCACCAAGGGTGATTATTTGCCCTCTTATAATGACTGCCCCTCTCCTTCTTAGCTGTGTGATTCCTGCTGGGCTGGCACGGTATGGTGCAGCCCCTTGTGCCAGGTTAGCGCACTGCTGCCTAGTGCTAGCATCACCTGGTGACCAGTGTTGAGGTGTCAGCTGGGATGGATTTATAGTGCCTCAGCCCCTCCTCATGGACCCATTTTCCTGAAAGGCTGCTGCTGCTTGAGAGCAAAGGTCTGTGGCTGCAGAGGGACATGGGAGGGACAAAGAATGCAGGTGAAACTGCTTACTTGTCCCAGCAGAGACACGCACAGGAAGGATGTGGCTTTCTCCTGCTGCACTCTGCTGACTCTTGCTGCCGGTGCTGATGTTGCTTCCCAGTGGTTGACTGTGCCATGCAAATGCAGTACCAGTCTCTCCAAGGGACAGAGGAGGGAAGCAGGAGCCTTCCAGGCAGGCAGAGTACAGCCTGTTACCACCTTGGTATCTGCCCATTCAGGCACTCAGTTGCTTTTCTGCCTGCCCTGGTGCAGGCCGCGTGTAGGGTGCCATGAGCAGCCAATCTTTTACAAAGGGTTTTTGCTGAGGTTTCGGACCAGAGGTTTACGGTGTTGATTTCCCCTGCTGCAAGTGCTCCTCGGGAGCTGGTGTATTGTGTTTCTGTTGTGGTTGGTCACCAGCAGTGCCTTTCCCATCTGTCCTGGGTTCAGCCGTAACAGGTATTATTCTCCTTCCAGTAGCTGGTGCAGGGCTGTTTTGGTTTCAGCCTGGGAACAACGCTGATAACACCGATGTTTTCAGTTGTTCCTCAGTAATGTTTACCCCGATCAAGGACTTTTCAGTCTCATGCTCTGCCAGGGAGGAGGGGAAGCCAGGAGGGAGCAGAGACAGGACACCTGACCCCAGTTATCCGAAGGGGTATTCCATACCACAGCATGTCATGCACAGTATAGAAACTGGGGAGAGTCACTCAGAAGGCCCAGATCACTGCTCGGGTTGGACTGGATATCAGTTGGTGGGTGGTGAGAGGTTGTATTGTGAATCGCTGCTGTTTATTGGTTTTTATCCTTTCCCCTTTTAGTTTTATATTCTCTCCCCTTGTTATTTCCCTTATCGTTATTAGTATTAGTAGTTTTACATTATACTTTAGTTACTGAACTGTTCTTATCTCAACCTGTCATGTTTACATTCTTTCAATTCTCTTTGCCATCCCACCCAAAGTGGGAGGGAGGAAAGGGGAGGATGCATAGTTCTGAGTTACCAGCTGGGTTTAAGCCATGACACCAGCAGTGCTGATTATGCCTTTTGGGCTGGCTGACTTTGAGCATGCCTGTCTGATGATTACAAATCCTATTGGAAATGTAATGAAAGAACAGCCCATTTCCTGGGGCAGGCGAAGTCAGGCAGTGAGCACACTGAGTGACCCTGCTGAAGCTGTCTTCACACCTGCAGGATGATGGGATGCAGAACTGGAGCATGGTACCAGAAAGGGGCTGCACTTGGGTGATCGGTGCCTTTAAGCATCCCTTCACGGATTTTGATCATCTGCCTGGCCGTGCTGTTTCCAGCCTTGAGCAGTGCTTGATGCTGGGGTGGGATGCCCAGGGGGACACATGGTGGCTTGGCTCTGGATGGCTGCTACAGTGAGCCCCACACTGAGGCTGCATGGGAAGGGAGGGCACAGTCCCCAGGATGGGCAGCATTTCCTCTTTCACATGGAGGTTCCTGGGCCATCAAAGCTCATGGGCTGCCCCTGTGACAGAGGGGCTGAGCATGGAGTGCCTGAGGACTTCTGCCTACCTTGAGGGTGTTGCACCACAACCTGCTGCCCGAGCTGACTCTCCTCCTTGCCTTCTTCCAGACATCAAAGCTGCGGTGCTGGTGGATTATGACTGCAGGGGAGCTGTGTTGAATCTGCAAATCTCTGTTGTGCATCAAGGACACATCTGAGCAGGTGAGTGCTGTGCACATGAAAGGACTTCTGTCTTTGTGCTGGGGAAGCTGGTGGGGGGCCATCATGGCTCAGGGCTGTCAAGCTCCTGGTTCCTGCCTTCCCTGCCAGGGATCTCAAACTGGAAGAAAACATTTGCAAAGCTCTTCTTGTTTGTAGGGCCAGAAGGCGCCCTTTGATGTTGTGTGTGCAGGAGGCAGGAGGTGGACATGAGACCAGCAGCTAGCTGGAGGCCCAGAGATTGCTGGTGGTCTGCAGTGTCTTGGGGAGCAAGGCATGAACTGGTTGCTAGAGCAGGGATCTGTTCATATGCACAGTGTTTCATACAGGAAGGCATGCAAAAGGGATGTAAAACATGAGCCAGGTATGAGGTTTCACAGCTTAGCTCAAAGTATTTGTGGCTTAAATGGAAATCAAGGTGATAGCACTGCCTGAGATGGCCAAGATGTATGTGCCCTTTGGGTTTGGGATGCTGGGAGAGACTGAGCCTCAGTGCTGCCTTCTTTGTCCGTGTGACCCTGCAAACAGGCATCACCCTCCTGCCCTTCTGGAAAGTATCTGAACCACCCCAGCCCTGCATCTCCTGCTTTCCTTCCCTCAGAGCCACTGTGGAAACCGAAGAGCTGGAGAGGACAGTGTGGCAGTTCAGAGGCACACCGTGATGGTGGGAGCCATTCCACGGCAGCCACGCCGCTTCTGGGGGGTGCCTGGCTGGCTGGTGTCTTCAGCTAATTGTGCCAACAGCCACCCCCTGCGGGACAGGGAAGTTAATCCGGAGCAACCTGGGGTTCTGCTGCAGAGAGGTGAGTGTGGGGCAGCCAGGACAGGCTGCACTGGGGGGTTACACGGAGGGGATATCTGGAGGTGATCTGGTCCCTCTGCTCAAGCAAGCGCACCCAGAGCCATTGCACAGGACCATGTCCAGACAGCTTTTGAATGTCTCATAGAATCACAGACTGGTTTGTGTTGGAAGGGACTTAAAGGTCATCCAGTTCCAGCCCACTGTCAGAGGCAGGGACACCTTCCACTAGAGCAGGTTGCTCCAAGCCCCATCCAACCTGGCCTTGAACACTGCCAGGGATGGGGCAGACACAGCTTCTCTGGGCAACCTGTGCCAGCGCTTCAGCACCCTCTTCTTCCTAAGAAGTGAGGGTGGTGAAAAGAACTTCTTAAATTCCTAAGTTCTTAGAAGAATTTTTTCCTAATGAATCACCTCAATCTCCCCTCTGTCAGGTTAAAGCCATTCCCCTTTGTCCTGCCCCTACAGGCCCTTGTCCCAGGCCGCTCTCCAGGTTTCCTGTAGCCACTTTAGGCACTTGAGCTGCTCTAAGGTCTCCCCTTCAGGAGCCTTCTCTTCTCCAGGCTGACCCAGCCCAGCTCTCTCAGCCTGGCTCCAGAGCAGAGCTGCTCCAGCCCTCGCAGTATCTCCATGACCTCCTCTGGACTCACTCCAACAGCTCCACATCCCTCTTGTCTTATGAACCTAGAGCTGGAGTTCCCAAGGATGGAGATTCCACAGCCTCTCTCGGTAGCCTGTTGAGTGTTTGGTCACCCTCACAATAAAAAGAATGTTTCCTGATATTCAGACAGAACCTCCTGTGTTCCAGCACCTTCTGCCTCTGGTCCCATCACTGGACATGACTAGAAAAAAACTGGCTCTATCTTCTTTGCACCCTCCCTTCAAGAATCTATATCCAGCCTGGCCTGCCACTTTCCCATCCCCATCAAGGTAGAGCCAAAATACCATGCACAGCCTGAACCAGATAGCCTTGACCCACTCAGAGAGCTGATTTCCCTGTTGCTCACCCGCCCCTAAGCCTTTGCTCCACAAGAGCAGGCAAAGCTGTGTGGACAAAGGGCAGAGCTGCCACGGGCAGTTTGTCAGTTTGTCTGGAGCTCCTTGGTCTGCAGTGATTTGTGCAGCATCTCCTCAGCTCCTGCAGCCATTTCAGTACTTAACATGCCAGAAAAACTCATGGTCAGGATCCTCACAGCTCTCAAACTGGGCTGAAAATCAGAAGTGAGGGGCTATGCCTTATGAGGGAGGTCAGACCCTCAGGGCAGGAGCCTATGGTGGGTTCTGCAGCCCCTGGTACCACCCAGATGCTGACTGAGGTGGTGGAGGGGCAGGAGATAACTGTGATGTTATGCCAGGTTCCTGCACTCTGTACAGGGGGTACAGCCCTGCCTAGTTCAGCTCTTGTGGCCAGGACAGGTCTTCTTGGTGAGCAGGGGGAGATCTTGTTGCTGTTGCCCAAAGGGGTGATTAGAGGCCGGAGCCCCTGGGACTGGTCTGACTTGCCTGACTCCTGCTCTCTGGAACAGTGCAAGCATGTCCCTGGCAGAGGGCAGGCTTCCTTCTCCCCACTTGTCCAGACTTGTCCCCCATAGTCTCCAGCCTCCTCTATGTGCCCAGGCTGGGGAGGAATTGCTGATCCTGCAGATGGGTGACGCTGCAGGGCTCCCTGGAGAGCCACAGCAGCATGGTTCCTCTTCTCTTCCTGGCAGAGGGAGGTCTCAGTGAGGCTGTATGAGGACCTGTCTGTGCCACAGTAGGTCCCTCGTTACCAAAAGCCAAGATGAGCACAATATCCGAGGCTGACTCCCATTCTCCTGCTCTCTCTTTCCAGATGCTGTGCTGCAGTGTATCCCATAGTGGAGGGCTCACCCAGGCATCCTGAGTGAGGGGAGGTCCAACTCCCACCCCCTGTCCTCATACCCTGTCCTGTGGCACTTTACAGTCTCCTTTCTGCTACTGCATGGGCTGTTGTGACTCCGGCTCTGCTCGGAGTCCAGGCAAGTGAGGCTCCATGCGGCACATCCACGCGGAGACGTCCCTGCCCCCGGAGCACAGCGCAGACCCCAGCCTGTCCCAGCCCAATGGAGAGGCACCCTTGGAGGCTTCCTCGCAGCACTGCACCCACCGCAGCATCCTCATGGGGTACAACGAGACAGAGATCAAGCGCCAGAAGGTTTATCAGGTCTCCATCTTCTCGCATCTCTCCAGCTCCTCAGGGAGCGCAGAGCAGCGGGCAGGCAGCCGGACGGCTGTCAAAAGGGGATATCCCGAGCAGCGAACTACAGAGGGAGGGCGAGACCCCAAACGAACTCAATGGGGTGTTGGAGGGGTGGATGGCAAATGCGATGTGGACCCTGGGCAGGCTTCCCTGGATGATGATGATACCTTTGAGGACGGTCTGTTGGTGGAGGAGCTCTCCCTGTGCGGCTCTGCACAGCACTTCTCCCACAGCGGGCTGCGGGTAGTGGAGCACCGGTGTGAGAGCAGCCCTATCCACAGCCCCAAGGCCAGCGGAGAGGACAAGTTGCAGGACGTCTCCTCTTCCTCCTGGCCCCAGCACATTGCTTGCAGTACTTTGCACACAAGAGACAGTTGCCCTGTCTCTTCTGGGGATCAGCCCATAGACTATGGGCAGAATGGAGAGCGGGCAAGTGGCCACAGCTTGCTTCACCTTGATTTGCACAATATTGCACACACAGCACAGCTGGACTCTGGTGGGAAGGAAGAGAAGTTGGGGAGCAGTCCGGCACACAGCAGCAGGGCTAGTGGAGGAGAGGGATGGTCAGCAGTGCCCAATGGGTGCAAGGAGCCGGCAGCTCCACAGACAGTGCTCAGCCCTGAGCCCAGCAACCTGGGCTCCCTGGACAAGACACCCTGTGGGAGCAGCCAGCTCAGTGCCAGCAGCTGCCCGGCCAAGAGGAAGCTGCTGCCCGCTGGTGAGGTTGTGGCCGACTCCTGCTCCGAGGATGAGAGCCTGTCCCCACCAGTAAGGAAGAAGAGGGTCCTGCTGTGCCATCCTGTGCCCACAGCCTGCCGCAGCACTGATGCCAAGGGGGCTCCTTTCTGGAATCACCTGCTTCCCACGGCCAAGGTGAGCATCACTCATGGGCGGGATGCAGGGAATGACCTGAGGACACCCAGAGCTTAGCATACATAGCAGTGTGGGTCACTGTGGCACCATTCCCTGTGTGTCCCAGTGCTGCAGCACTGGTGTGAGCAGGGCAGCTCACACACACTCTGTAGGTTATCATCACCTTCTGACGCCTTGGAGTTGCTGCATCCTCTGCTTGCAACCAGCTCTTTAGCCTGGAGAACCTTGCTCGGGCAGGACATGAACCCCCGGGACACATGGACACATGGCGTGGGGCCACACTGAGTATTGACAGCTTCGTGTTAAGCTATACTTACCAGAAGGCTTGGGAGGAGTGGCTGTCCTCTGTCTATGTGATGAGGGAGAAGGCGGAGGTGTGGGATGGCTTTGGTCCCTGGCCATGATATCCATCAGGACAAGGGTTTGGTGGCAGGGAGCGGGATTGGACATGCTCTGACCAAGGAGTGTGAGCCCCAGTGCTGTGTGCAGAGACACCACTGTCTTTCCTGTGGTTCTGGGATGCACGTGGCATACCCCCGTGGTGCCACCAGCTCTCAGAAACAGGGCAGACTCCAGAGGTTTGCAACCAGCCTGGCAGCCAAGGAGCTGCCTTTGATTCCTCCCTGCTTACCCACCCATCCTGACCAGCTTCTTGCCCTCACTGTGTGCTGCTGGCTGAGGCTGCAGCAGTCTTATGCCAGAGCTGGCACACTCCTCTCTTTCCCTGGGGCATCCCACAGTGCTGGCACCCCTCGAGGGCCCAACAGCAGAGCTTCCCTGGCTTGGAGCTGGGATACGCCATCCATGGGACACAGCTCCATCCCTGACCATGTGCTCTTTGTGGTGCCCGTCCCCCAGCCCTGCTGCCTCCACCACTGCCCTCCAGCAACTTCCCTCAGTTTTCCTGCCTGGTCATGCCAGCCAGCGCCATCATCCCTTTGTGTTCTGCTGCCCTTTGTGTGGCTTCCAGAAGGGAAAACCCCTGAAAAGGGGATGTCTTTAAAAGGAGGCTGCAGTGTGGCTCTGGCCCCACACCCTAAAGCTGTAGGAGTCTGGGGTGGGCAGCACGACTCTCTGCCTGGTGGCACTACTTCGCATGAATCTCCAGGGGACAGGGCTGTTCGTGGGCTGGTCAGGGAGCTTCATTGTATGTGTTACCATTCCCTGGGAGGTACAAGGGGTGTCACTGCATGGCTCTTATGGGGGTGTCTTGTCAATGGGGCTGGTCCCAAGACCTGCTTTGCAAGGTAGGAGTTGTGTGATGCACCCTCAGCTTGGGTACCAACACCTTCATCCCCAGCAGAGCCACTCTGGGGTTTGGGCAGCCGCATGTCTCCACCAGACACCCCACCCCTGCGGAGGCCAGTGACAGCTCCCCATGGATGAGAGCCTGTCTCATCCTCCTGGAGCTATGAGGCAAGGCAAGGGTTGATGGCACCTCCCAGGGTCAGTCCCTGGTTGCTGCCCTAATGTGATTCTCACTTCTGTGCCCCCTCCAGAGCTCTGTGGGCTGTACTGCAGTCGGGAGGAGGCTGAAGAGCGAGCTGCGGCTCAAATCGTGAGTGTCCTGGCAGCCCTGTGGGATGGACATGGGGGCTCGGGATGCTCAGACACCCCAGCACCCTGCAGCCCCATGGGAGGTTCAGGCTATGGGGCGGTGGGGAGTTTCCTCTGCTCCTGAGGGGTAGGAAGGTGTGTTCAACCTCCACCAAAGAAAGGGACTGGGGATGTGGAGAAGGATCTCCAGGGACATGGGCAGCTCTCCAGTCCGACACAAATGTTCTCTCCTGTTTCAAAGGCGACATCTCCGGAGCAGCCTCCGGAGGGGCACCAGGTCCTCCTCAGCACCCTGGGCCACCACCACCATCAGCCATGCTCTGCTTGGCAACTTTGAGGTAACAGCACCCATCCAGGGGCTCCAGGCTGGGCTGGTGATGGGCATGAGAGGCTGAACCTGACCAGAGCCCTGGTGTGGGGCTGGGCTGAGTGTCCCCAAAGCCTTGTTGTGTTTTAAGGCCAGTGGCAACTGAGCACCATGCAGCCACTCGCTCACTTCTCACTCCCCTCTCCCTCGCAGGGTGGGATGGGGAGGAGGATTATAGGAAGGTAAAACCTGTGAGTTCAGATAAGAACAGTTTGATAATTGAAATAAAGTGAAATAAAGGGTACCTGGACCCTGCTGAGACAGCTGCTGCTCTTCCTGCTTCTGTGCGTGAGATGGATGGCTTTGTGTCAGAGGAAGCAGCCAGGGCGCCTTACAGGTAGTGTCTGGACACATGAGAGCAAGCAGAGTTGTGGTTGCAGCGGGGACAGGGGTGATCTCACCTGCAGCTTCGAGGCGAGGGGCAGGGCTGGTGTTTGAAGGTCCCTAACATCCCCTTCCTCTCTCAGGAGTCCATCCTGAAAGGGCGCTTTGCACCGTCAGGGAGGATCGAGGGGTTCACAGCAGAGATTGGCGCCAGCGGCTCCTACTGCCCCCAGCACGCCACGCTGCCTGTTGATGTCACCTACTTCGATGTCTCCGAACACAGCGCGCCTTCGCCTTTCCTGGTATGCACACAGGGGAGGGCTGGGACCACGGGGGAGGTGAGTGAGGGCTGTACCCGGGCACCATGCATCCTGGGGATGTGCCTCTCTGGATAGCGTGGCTCAAGCAACCCCCTGCCTGAGAAGATCGCCACTGTGCTGGGAGCGGTGCTTAACCCACAAGAGCAAAGAGGGAGAGAAGAGGGAACCCCTTGCAGTGTCGTAGTTTAAACCCAGATGGTAACTCGGAACCATGCAGGCACTCACTTGCTCCCCCTTCTTCCCTCCCACTTCTGGGTGGAATGGGGAGGAGAATTGAAAGAATGTAAACCCCACGGGTTGAGATAAGAACAGTCCAGTAACTAAGGTATAATGTAAAACTACTAGTACTACTAATGATTATGATAATAATAATGATAATAATAATAATAGAAGAAAATAACGAGGGGAGAGAATATAAAACTAAAAGGGGAAAGGAAAAAACCCAATAAACACAAGTGATGCCCAATACAATTGCTCACCATCCACTGAACGATACCCATCCCAACCCGAGCAGCGATCTGCCCTTTGGGTGACTCCCCCCAGTTTCTATACTGGGCATGATGAGCTGTGGTATGGAATACCCCTTTGGCTGCTTTGGGTTGGGTGTCTGTCTCTACTGCCTCCTGGCTGCTTACAGCACCGGCAGTGCATGAGAGACTGAAAAGTCCTCAATCAGAATAAACACTACTTGGCAACAACCAAAACATCCGTGTGTTATCGGTGGTGTTGTTCTCAGACTGAAGCCAAAACACAGCCCTACACCAGCTACTGGAAGGATAAAAAAACCCTGTTACAGCTAAAACCGGGACATGCAGGCATAGTAACAGGCAGGCTGCTGCCCAGCTGTGTCATGGCTGTTGCTTCTCCATAACCTCTGTATTGCTGCTTGTTCGTCCTCTGGTTTGAAGAGGGGCTGAGATGGGCATCCTTGCTGCCCTGTGCCAGGTGTTCCTAGCAAGGGGAGCTCTTAGCCCCATGCTGGGCTCCCAGTGAGGTTTCTCTCTCTCTCACATGCTGTTCCTTTTGCCCCAGGGAGTGATTGACTTGGAGGCCTTGGGAAAGAAGGGTTACAGTGTCCCCAAAGCTGGAACCATCCAAGTGGTGAGTCCTTCCCTGGCCTCCTCACTCCCCTCTCCTCTCCTTTCTTCTCTTGTCTCTCCTCTTTCTTCTTCCCTCCTCTCTCTTCTCTTCTCCTCTCCTCTCCCCTTTCTTTTTCTCTCTCCTCTCTCCCCTCTCCTCTTCATGGCAGTGGGGAGGGCAATGGTTGGGCTCTGCTTCCCCCCCGGGTGGATATACTCCATCACATTGTTTGGCAGGGCAGCAGTCAGAAAGCTTGTGCAGAGGTGGTAGTCTGCCTACAAGAAATCTGGAGAGGGACTTTTTAGAGAGGAATGTTCTAGTAATAGCACAAGGGGAAATGGCTTTAAACTGACACAGGAGATTTAGGTTAGATATAAGGAAGAAATTCTTTCCTGTGAGGGTGCTAAGGCCTTGACACAGGTTGCCCAGAGAGCCTGTGGCTGCCCCATCCCTGGCAGTGTTCAAGGCCAGGTTGGACATAGGGGCTTGGAGCAACCTGCTCTAGTGGAAGGTGTCCCTGCCCATGGCAGGGGTTGGAACTGGATGAGCTTTAAGCCCCTTCCAACCCAAACCAATCTGTGATTCTACGATATATGGTCACCTAGACAGTACAACAGAGGTGAGCGTGGGGTCCCTCGTGTGCTGGCAGGGAGACAAGGTGATGGGAGATGCAGGGAAGAAGGAAGATGGTGAGGAGGGACAGGGTCTTCTGCAGTGGGGATGGAATGTGATGGGATCACAGGAGTGGAGGTGGGTGGAAAGGACTGATCTGTGGGCTCAGGCTATGCCCTCTGGGGCTGGTGCAGGGCTCTCTGGACCCTTGGTGCTGGTGCTGGCCCCAGATACCCCATCCATGCCCTATGGCTCCATCCCTATATCCTTCCCAATCTCACTCCCTACCCCTTTGCCCCCAGACCTTATTTAACCCCAACAAGACTGTGGTGAAGATGTTCTTGGTGACATACGACTTCCAGGACATGCCTGCCAACCACATGACCTTCCTACGCCACCGCATCTTCCTGGTGCCCGTGGGAGAGGAAGAAGGGGCCACCATGGCCCCCAGGGACCCATCAGGCTCCAGCCCACCGCGCAGGGTCCTGTGCTACCTGATGCACCTGAGGTAGGTGCATGGAGGGATGTGTGCCTGCCCCACAGTCACCCTATGGCTCCTCACCCGTATGTCCCTGTCTCCACAAAGCCTGCAGCTCAAAGCAAGGGGGATGGCAGCCTGAGACCCTCCCCTGGACCTGGGGAGCAGCAGGGACCCTGCCCAAGGGTGTCTCTGTCCCTCTGAACACAACTGGAGCATGGTCACCTTGACCAGGGGTTAAAGGAGGTGAGGGGATTGTGCCTCCCACCGAAGCTGTCCTGCTCGTGCCCGGTGTCCTGACGTCCCTGTTCTTGTCTCCATGCAGGTTTCACAGCTCCAAGTCGGGGAAGATCTACCTTCATGACGACATACGGCTGCTTTTCTCCCGCAAGTCGATCGAGGTTGACTCGGGCATCCCCTATGAGCTGAAATCCTTCACGGAGATGCCGAGGAACCCCTGCTACTCACCCCGGGCCTGACCTTCTGCACCCTCCAGGGCCGCTGGGGAGCCTCCAGCCCAGCACTTCGGGCAGTGATGAGTGAAGGGCCAGCAAGCAAGCACTGCCTTGAAGGATCACCCGCCCCAAGTGCCGCTGTGCTTCCAAGCAGTGCGGACACCGTGCCCTGCAGCAGGGCTGGCGTTACCAACCAGGCTTGCGGAGCAGCCCTGGCATTCCAGGGACATGCCCAAGCCCTTCTGGCAGTGCTGCTCCCACCTTGGACACTTGGCTGTAGCTGTGGGGGGAGTGAAGAGTTTTGCTGGGGGGCTCCGGGTTAGGCTGCCCACGCTGGTACCGGGACTGGGAGCAGGAAGTGTGGAAGGAGTTTGTATTTATTAGTATTTATTGTTGCTGGGAGCCCAGAGGAGGCTTGTGCTGAGGGTCGGAGGTGCTGTGCTCTTCTTCCCCCCATCCTGTCGGTGACGGATGAGGCCCCCCGGCAGCGCAGGGCTTGGGGCAGGGATCATGAGGGTGACTGGGGATGGGGAGGGTGAATGGGTATGTGGATGCTGTGCAAGAGGGGGCGAGCTGCCAGCAGCCGGGTGCGACTGCTGCGCTGGGGCTGTGTTAAACCCCTCCGAGGGGCTGAGATCTGCTGGGCACGGGAGGGAAGGAGCAGCCTGGGGAGGCGGGGGCCTGTCCCCTGACCCCTTTTAGACCAAGCCAGACCCCAAAGGGGCTGTGGCTGGCAGGGACGTGGTCATTGCTGTGGTCCTTGGGCAGAGAGACGTGCATGGGGGCCTGGGCTCTGCGGATGTGGGGTCTGGGATGAGGTGGAGATTGCCAAAGAACAGGGGCCTTGTACCTCTGCCTGATGCGTGGAAGGGACGTGGGGCAGCGCTGCAGGGCGGTCAGGAGCCCTGGGGAGTCCGGGGGAGAGGGGACATCAACCAGGAGCCGGGACGGACCTTCATGAGGGGGTTTGGGGATACACGGAGCATGGGGAGCCTCCCGTGTTTGATTCTAATTTAATAAACACCACTTCGGAAACCGATCCCGCTCCCAGCTCCTACCGGCGGAACCAGCGGCAGCGGCCGCCGCGGAGGCCCGGGCGCTGCACACGGAAGGGGCGGTGGCTCCCGGAGGCCTTCCGGGGCCGTGGGGCAACGCGGCGGCACGGTGCGGGGCGGAGGGGAAGGAGGGCGGGCGGGCGGCCGGGGCGATGCTGGCGCGGGCCGCGCTCCGGGCAGGGCCAGGCCTCGGGCTGCTGCAGGTGAGGCCGCGGGGGGGTGCACAGGAGGTCTGGGGGTGAATGGGCACGGGGGGCAGCGGGTGTGGGGAGCGGTGGGGTGGGATGGGGGGGGCCGGGAGGGCTGAGGGAGCACCCGTGGGGAAGCGGGTCTTGGAGTGGGGCAGGAGGTTGGGCGGGACAGGGGAGGTGGGGTGGGAGGATGGGTCTGGCCAGGGAGGCCGCATGGCAGCCCTCGAGTGCCCGAGGAGGGCTGGCTGCAAGGGTGCTGAGAGGGACTCTTCATCAGGGACTGTAGTGGTAGGACAGGGGGCAATGGGTTCAAACAGGGGAGAGTCGGGTTAAATATAAGGAAGAAGCTCTTCATTGTGAAGGTGTTGAGGTGCTGGCACAGGGTGCCCAGAGAAGCTGTGGCTGCCCCATCCCTGGCAGTGTTCAAGGGCAGGTTGGACGGGGCTTGGAGCAGCCTGCTTTAGTGGAAGCTGTCCCTGCCCACGGCAGGGGGTTGGAACTGGATGAGCTTTAAGGCCCCTTCCAACCCAAACCATTCTGGGATTCTAGAGTGTAGGGCCTGAATGGGGCAGAAGAGACCCACACACACCCTGGCTGTGTCAGGGAGGCATTATTCCTCCCCCAGAGTGGGGATGTGAGGGAAGGGGGGACGTGGAGAAAGCTCCAGCATGAGGGTGAGCCCCCATGCCTGTGGGGACAGCCCAGGGACACTCATACTGGCTCTGGGGCCCGGTTCTGTTCCCTGTAGGGGCCACCTGTGTTCCTCACACAGCACGGGTGGGCTTTTTGGGGGCATCAGAGCTGCCCTGGTGTATTAGGGCTATAAGCAGTGATTCCAGATGGGAGACCAGGGGTCGTGCAGGGCTCTGAGGTGCAGCCGGTCCCAATCCCTTTCTTTCTTCTTCCTGCAGCGCTCTCATCAGCTGAAGCGTGCAGCATGGCTGGCCCCAGCTCCACACCGCTTGAACTCCAGCTTGCCTATGAATATTGGGGTGCTGTTTGTGCCGCAGCAAGAGGCTTGGGTGGTGGAGAGGATGGGCAAGTTCCACCGAATCCTCGAGCCTGTAAGGAGACACTTCTCCCCTTCTGGATTCTGCAGGTTCCTAAAGCTGTGCGAGGATTCGGGGGTTCCAAGCTTATTCTTCCAGATCTGTCTGTAGACTAATTTCCCTCGGTGGAGTACTGAAAGCACTGAGAAACCTAAGTTTTCCCCATGTGTAAAGCATGTTTGTTTTGCCTGCAGTATCTGCAGCTTGTAGCGTACTTTGTTTGCACAGCTTTTTATGTGGGGGGGAAGAGGACAGATTAGGGGGCTCAGCCATCTAATCCCACGCTTTTCCCAGGGTTTGAACTTCCTCATCCCTCTGCTGGATCGGATTCGTTATGTGCAGAGTCTCAAAGAAATCGTCATTAATGTCCCAGAGCAGTCAGCTGTCACCCTGGGTAAGGAACAGCTTCTGTGTCCTGCCCCTTTCCTGCTGCTGCATCTGGGGCAAGCAGAGGACGTTGTGGGGACAAGCGGAAATGGCCCAGGCTCCTGCACTCAGCCCTGTCCCTGGGTTGGCTATACTGCTGATCCTGAGCAGTATAGCTAACTGCAGTATAGCAGGACCCAGGAGGTCCTGACAGCCCTCTTGGGGCTTCAGCTGCCTCTTCGTGCTGGATTGAATGTACTAAGGTAGCAGTCTGGTTTTTAGATGTTTTCCTGTCTTGCACCACAAAAACCCCTCTGTGTTTCTGAAAAAAAAGATTTCAAATCAAGTTAATGGGCAGCTCTGTTAAAATTCTAGTGTTACAGTTTTGTTGTGTCTTGTTTTTCCTCTGTTTCTATCTTAATGAACGTAATTAGGGCATGAAATGTTTTGCTCTGGAAACCTGAGACTTCTTGTTTATTAGAATAGTCAATATACAGTGTTTTCTGAGGCACGTCCTTTTTACAAAGCCTCTTAGGCAAGGAGATCTGTTTTCGGCCAGTCCTTCTTCTGTGCCTTGCACCTTACACCAGGAAGGAAAGGGATGACACTGCCCAGCTCTGCTGATTCTGCTGAGGGAGAGGGATTTGCCATGTTCTGTCTTTGCTGCTGCAGTAAACAGGATGTGTTGTTCTCTCCTGGCAGATAATGTCACCCTCCAGATCGATGGCGTGCTCTATTTGCGGGTTATGGACCCCTACAAGGTATTGCCAAACTTGCAGCCTCTGAGCTATGCCCCACATGGCTTGTGTGTGATGTGCTGCTCAACTGGCTCCCTTCTTCCCTCAGCACACGCCTCACCCTCTGCCTCGCTTGCTGTGCCCCGTGAGGCGGGTGGGCTGAGCACCCAAATCCCTCCTGTGGCTCCAGACTCTGCTTCTCTTTGGCAGGAGTGTCTGTAGCAGGTTTCTTGTTTTCCCATCCTGCCTTGTTCAGGGGTTTCCTTCTCAGCACTGCCATTTGACTCTGTTGTTTGCTCCTGCTCTCCAGGCCAGCTATGGGGTGGAAGATCCCGAGTACGCAGTGACCCAGCTGGCCCAGACCACCATGAGATCTGAACTTGGCAAACTTTCCCTCGACAGAGTCTTCCGGGTGAGCTGGGGAGGTAGATCACAAAGCAGCCTCTCCCTCAGCCCCAGGGCAGGCTGATGGGCTTAACAGCAAAACACCCTTTGCTTAGAGGGCTTCTGGCTTCTGTTTCCAGTTGACTTATTAGTGAATCCTTTGCCCTGGGTTCGTTGGAAAGGCTGATGGGGTGGCATGTGCCCAGATCCAGCTGGTCCAGATGCCTTTCTCTTCAGACAGTGACACTTTGGTCAAGCCCAGAATTAATGACCTGGGTCATGGGGGCTGCAGCCCTCATGCTGTGTTTGCTGAGCAGGAACAGGAGCTGTTGGCATTCCTGCACAGTGTTTGCATCCATGTGTACACCAGTGTTTGTATCCCAGCAATTTCAGTTTGGGGCACTTCCCTCCTTAGGAAATGGAGACCCCTTCAAGAGATGTGGGAAGCATGTGACACTGCTTTATGCCTGCGGAGATGGTTTTTTTCTGGCTGTTTGTGGCCTGTGAGGGACGGTGTCTATTTCCCCCTTGATCTCTGTTTCATCCTAAGCACCTCTTCTTTGCTCTCTGCCGTTCCCTTTGTGCCTCCCAGGAGCGTGAGTCCCTCAATGCCAACATTGTGGATGCCATCAACCAGGCTTCAGACTGCTGGGGCATCCGGTGCCTGCGCTATGAGATCAAGGACATCCATGTACCCCCACGTGTGAAAGAATCTATGCAGATGCAGGTTTGGCTCCCTAGTAGAGTGGTCTGGAACAAGAGGGAAAAGTCTCTTGTCTTGCCCCATGGGTGGGATTTCTCCAGCATGGCCGTGGTGTCCAACCTGTGTTTGCAGGTGGAGGCAGAGCGACGGAAGCGGGCAACAGTGCTGGAGTCAGAGGGGACGAGGGAATCGGCTATCAATGTGGCTGAGGGGCAGAAGCAGGCCCAGATCCTGGCATCAGAAGCTGAGAAAGCTGAACAGATCAACAAAGCTGCTGGTAGCGCACCTAGGCTAGGATTTGGGGCTCCATAGCCATCTGCACTGAGGGGTGATGCTCCTGGGAAGAGACCGCATCACTGTTTGTGTGCCAGGCTTCCTCAGCCATGCTGATTCTTCCCTGCTGGGGCCTTCAAAGCTGTCTGTGGCTGTCCCACAGCCTGGAGCAGCAGGAGGTGTCTGGCAGGAACACAGCCAGGCTGCTGTTGGGGAGGAGGAGGTTTTGCACACTTGAAAGCCTTGATTTTCTCCTTGCAAGTACTTTGTGGCAGTTCTGACGTGTGTTCTGTTGTGGTTCATTGCAGGAGAAGCCAACGCCATGCTGGTCAAGGCCAGGGCGAAGGCAGAGGCTATTCAACTACTGGCAGCTGCTCTGGCACAGCAGGTGAGTGATGGCTCCTTGGGGCAGCCACCGCTTCGGTGCTGGGCAGGTAGAACCATGGCTGGTACCTGTCTTTCTCTTGGGCACTTCAAAAGCAGCAAGCAAGGGATTTGCTGTCCTGGGGACCATGATGAGCCAGGGGTGGGGGTCTGAGTGATCCCTTGGGGGTACATGACCCAGTGCTGAGCCCTGTCCCTCTGTCCACAGCATGGCAGTGCTGCCGCCTCTCTCTCAGTGGCAGAGCAATATGTGAATGCCTTCTCCAATCTTGCAAAAGACTCCAACACCCTCCTGCTGCCCTCCAACACTGGCGATGTCACCAACATGGTTGCACAGGTTAGTGTGGTTGGAGGGACCTTGTCTCTTGCCTGATGGGATGTGAAAGGGACAGCCCAGTGGGATCAGGTCCCCTCCTCTTTCATCTCCTCCATGGGGCTCTCATTCCCTCCAGGCCCTGGCCATCTACAGCACATTGACCAAGCAACAAACTGTGAAGACCCAGGACGAGGCACCTCCAGCCTGTGAAGAGCCCCAGCCTCCCACCACCGAGGTGCTCAAGGCAGAGCAGGCTGGCTCCAGCTAGCAGAGCCAGCAGCATCTCTCACCCTCGCTTGGGACCTGCTGGGATACGGCAGTTCTCTTCTGCTGTCTTCCCTGGTCAGGTGTTCTCTTTCCCTCAGTCCTTATTTTGTATTTGGATTTCAGTCACGGAATAAATGGTACCAGTGCTGCTGCAGTGGGTCCCTGGGAGCCTGACCCCACCATGTGCCAATGAAGAGGGACTGTCGCTCCTAAACAGGCTCCTAACAGGAGCTTGCACAGACACACAATGATATACAGGAGGAGCTGGGCAACCCCGTCCCGAGGCAGAGAGGACTGATCCAGAGTGGGCTAGATTGGAGAGGACCTTAAAGCTCATCCAGTTCCAACCCCTGCCATAGGCAGGGACACCTTCCACTAGAGCAGGTTGCTCCAAGCCCCTGTGTCCAACCTGGCCTTGAACACAGCCAGGGATGAGGCAGCCGCAGCTTCTCTGGGTAACCTGTTTAGGGCTGCAGCACCCTCACAGGGAAGAACTTCCTAATGTCTCATCTCAGTCTCCCCTCTGTCAGGTTAAAGCCATTCCCCTTTGTCCTGTCCCTACATCCCTTGTCCAAAGCTTCTCTCCAGGTTTCCTGTCGCCCCTTTAGGCACTGGAGCTGCTCTGAGTCTCCTCGGAGCCTTCTCTTCTCCAGGCTGACCCAGCACAGCTCTCTCAGCCTGGCTCCAGAGCAGAGCTGCTCCAGTTCCCCCCGGGGATCCTCATTGTCCCCTTTCTCTCCCACTAGCTGCCCCTGCGAGACCGCGGCTCCTCTGTAGAGTGGAAGGAGGGGGACACCCCTAGCAATCAATCAACTAATTAATTAATTCGGAGAGGCGCCGCGGTGGAGCTGGGGGTTGTCGGGGGTGCCGCAACCCTTGGGAGCTCAGCGGCTCCACCCCGCCAGGGGGCGCTGCCGTTCCCAGCGCCGCCGCTCTAGGTGCTACTCGCGGCGCTTCCGGGGGAAGGCGGCGGGGCCAAGGCGGCCGCAGGTGGGACGGGACGGGACGGAACGGAACGGAACGGAACGGAACGGGAAGGGTGAGCGAGGCCGGGGGGGGTCTGGGGGGTCCTGATGGTGTGTGGAGGGTGTGAGGGGCTGGGGGACAAGAGGGGAGGCTGGGGTTCGGGGGTCCAAGGGCTTGGCTGTGAGGTGGTGGCCCGGGGTGTCAGGGAGCAGCCCGATAAGGCGGGGTGCTCCGGGCTGGGCCGCAGGGTGTCCCGGAGTACAGGGGCCCGGTGGTATGCGGTGAAGCTGGGGTCTCAGGTTGGGAAGTGGCGGGGGTGGTGCCAGGCCCAAGCCTGCTTGTCCTCCCCTTAGGATGCATCGGTGGCCAGTGCTGCTGTTCCTGGCCTGGGTCTGCCTTCTTTTCTTTGCTGGCATCGGGCTCTTCATGAGCGGCTTCCTGCTGACCCGCATCGAGCTTGCCAGCAGCAGCTCCTGCTCTGACCCGCTCCTGCCGCCACCCTGGCAGAGACAGAGCCTCCCACCGGGCTCCTGCTGGGCACCCCAGCGCTTCTCCAAGGCCGTGCTTGTCATCATTGATGCCCTACGCTTCGAGTTTGCCCGCTTCAACCCAGCCAAAGCCAGCCCGCTGCCCTACGAGAACAAGCTGAGTTTCCTGCACCACCTCACAACCTCCCAGCCCCGCCATGCCCGTCTCTACCGCTTCCGAGCAGATCCCCCCACTGCCACCATGCAGCGCATCAAGGGCCTCACCACCGGGTCACTTCCCACTTTCATCGATGTGGGAAGCAACTTTGCCACCTATGCAATCCAGGAGGACAATCTGCTGGCACAGCTAGTGCAGAACGGTAGGTGAGCAGGAGCTGTGTCCCACGGGAACAGGGCAGATCACTGGCCAGTGCTCACACAGGACCTTTATTCCCCTCTCCTTTGAAGGAAGCTGCTCACAACACCTCCACCCTATCAGCTAACTCTTTAGCCCTACTCAGATGACAGTTATCATGTAGTCAGGGTTTCTCCATCTTGTAGTGAGAGTAGGAAGGAGTTAGGACCATGGCTTCATCATCTTCAAAGATGATGAGAAGGCAGGTGAAAGTGGCTGTGCTGATGGCGACTGCCACAAGGTCACCTCCACGAGCGGCTGCACTAAGCCAAGGGCAGTCGTGTCATGTTTGCATTCAGGTGAGCTGCACTACGAGGGAGGAGCTGGTGCCTATGAGGAGGCATGTGCTGTGGGGCTGTCCTTCAGGCACAAGCCGGCCTGGCTGGCTGCGTGTGGCTGTTGGGCAGCAACCTCATTGCATTTTCTGTGGTGTTTGGTGCTTAATGGAGCTGTAAAAGGCTTGTTAAGTTAGAACAATGGAACAGAGAGAAGGGAATGGGACACAGTGTTATCCCCAGAGATTTCCTTCCAGGGGTCAGAGTGACACAAATACTAGTGCTTGGGATGAGGTAACATGGCTGGGTTGTCCCCTACCCTGTGTGCAAGCGAGGAGGCCAAACTGAGCAAATCATTCAAGTTGAAAACCAGAGACAGACCTTGTTGTGCAAGAGCAGCAGCCTTGCAGGAAATAGTTCTTCTCCCAGGCCAGGGAGGCTGCGTGGAAATGTGGAGAGTTTGGTAGTGGCAGGCAGAGCAAGCAGAGCGAGGGCAGTGGGAAGGACCAGTGGTTTTGCCTTCTCTTTTTTTGTGTAGGAAAACCTACCACCGTAGTATTATAAGCTGGAGGCAGGGCTCATGGCTTCTGCTCACCCCCTGTCAGTGGTTATCTACTGCCTTGTGGTGTACAGGGGGCCTTGAGCAAGGGTTTGTCTGCTTCATGCTGAACCTTCCTAAGTGCTGTGTTAGGGTAAGCAGGTACTGTACTAACAGGCCTGCTTCCTGGCCTGTTCAACCCACTGGTCTTTCTGCTGGGGTGATGTGTCAGAGGTGGATTTGGTGCAAGTGGACTTGGTGTGGGGGGGCCTGTTAGGCTCAGAAACAGGGCTGGTTGCTGCCTCTATTCAAACTCATTTATCATCAGCCAGATGGTCATTTTAATTTTAGGTCACTTTTGAGTGTGTGTTGAAGAGGAGCCAGTGCTCCAGGCCCTGACCTGGATCTGCCCAGGCTCTTTGCAGTAGGTTGGATAACAGCATGACTTGGGTAAGCTCCCTGGTCTCATTAATTCCTTTATTGCTAACTCAGGAAGAAGAGTGGTCTTCATGGGTGACGACACTTGGGAAGGACTCTTCCCAGAGAAGTTTTTCCGCTCGTATTTCTTCCCTTCTTTTAACGTGAAGGATCTTCACACTGTGGATGATGGGATCCTGCAGCATCTGTATCCAACTGGTAAGCAGCTCTTTCCCCAAGTCCTGGTTAAGTGCTGTACCTGGGTCAGGGCAATCCCAAGCACAAATACAGGCTGAGTGGAGACTGGGTTGAGAGCAGTCCTGAGGAGAAGCACTTAGGGTGTTGGTTAACAAGAAGGTCACTACGACCTGGCAATGTGTGCCACGAAAACAGTCACAGGACTGGAGCACCTCTCCCATGAAGAAAGGCTAAGAGTGTTGGGGTTGCTCATCCTGGAGAAGAGAAGGCTTCAGGAAGACTTTGTAACAGTCTTCTAGTATCTAAAAGAGGCCGACAAGGAATCTGGAGAGGGGCTTTTGACAAGGGCAGGTAGTAACAGGACAAGGGGGAATGGCTTTAGCCTGACAGGGGAGATTGAGGTGAGGTGTTAGGACAAAGTTCTTACCTATGACAGTGGTGATGCCCTGGCGCAGTGTCCTGGGTTCAGCAGTAGCAGTCATTTTTCTCCTTCTTAGTAGCTGGTGCAGTGCTGTGGTTTTGAATTTCAGCGTGAGAGCAACACTGATAAGACCGATGTTTTTAGCTGTTACCCAGTAATGTTTACTCTGATCAAGGACTTTTCAGTCTATCATACTCTGCCAGGGAGGAGGGGCATGGGAAGCCAGGAGGCAGCAGAGACAGGGCCCCTGAGCCAAACTAGCCAAAGAGGTATTCCACACCACAGCACGTCATGCACAGTATACAAACTGGGGGCAATTAACTGGAAGAGCCAGATCACTGCTCGGTCAGGCTGAATATCGGTCGGCGGGTGGTGAGCGGTTGTATTCTCTTCCCTTGTTATTTCTCTTATTATTATTATTGGTGGTAGCAGTAGTGGTTTGTGCTATACCTTAGTTACTGGACTGTTCTTAACCTGTGGGATTTAGGTTCTTTCGATTCCCCTCCCCATCCCTCCAAGAGTGGGGGGAGGAAGAAGGGAAGGGGTGAGTGAACGACTGCGTGGTTCTGAGTTACCGGCTGGGCTTAAACCATGCCACACAGATTACCCAGAGAAGCTGTGGCTGCCCCATCCCTGGCAGTGTTCAAGGCCAGGTTGGACAGGGCTTGGAGCAACCTGCTCTAGTGGAAGCTGTCCCTGCCCACGGCAGGGGGTTGGAACTGGATGAGCTTTAAGGCCCCTTCCAACCCAAATCATTTTATGGTAATTTTTTCATTTATATGGGGGTCCTGCTGCAAGTTTAGGGTAGGGCTGATGATTTTTTCCTATTACAAAGTGGCACTGGGCAATCACACACTGCTGCCTGAGATTTATAGTACTCTAGCTGATAAGCCAGCTTTTCGGGCCTGTAAACTGTTCCTGTAAATACCTTTCCTCCATCTGAGTGAGGGTGCAGCTTGATGGGATGAGGTTAGGCATCTGCATCTGTCCTAGATACACACTGCCAAGATGAAGCAGGAGGAGCAGCTTAGCTTTGACATGTGGGTTGCCCAGGCAGGCACACAGTGCTCTGGGAAATGCAGCCAGGATGCTGGGGCACAGTACTGCTGTTAGCAGAGCATGGATAGCTCCTAGTCCTGTGAGGAAGGTGACATGTGAGGTTGGTTTGTGAATTTTAGGTGATTTCAGACTCCTCTCTGAGATTCTGGGACCCAGGGGAATGCTCTTTGCCTTCTCTATGTATGAATCTAAGTGAATGAAGGGTGCAGTGGCCTTTCTCAGAGGTGTCCTTGTGCTTTGTGGTTCTGTATTCATTGTTTGACTACAAATATGCTGGTTTTCATGTGTCAGAGCCCTGAAGCAGGAGTAACTTTCCTGGAGAGGCTGGAGTAACTTTCTAGCTATGAAGGGCGTTGGCTGGTGTTCTGCGTCCATATCCTGACTGGGATGCAGAGGGGCATGTTGATGAGTCCAACTTGAAGTATCTCCAGGCGAGGACTGGTGTTCTGGGTTCTCTTTTTTCTGAACATCCCTTTGGTTTAGCACAGTTTGTGGGTGTTTGAGTTAAGGGTGTTTCAATGTGACTTGGGCCATTCTGCTACTGCAGGATGGTGAATAAAACCCGTGGATACTGGGGCAGTGCTGGGCATTGAACTCCCTGCGGTATTGCTTGGCACCTGCAGACCAAGAGTGTGCCTCTTAAAACCTGCATCCATCTGCTTGAGAGCTGGGAGTGACAATGGCAGGAGGGGAAGAAATAGCAGTTTCCAGAGGCAACCAGAAAGCTCTGATGAGAGGATCCAAGCATAGAGCCTGTTCTGAACCCAAGGCTAGCATGTGATAAGGGTGCTCTTGTTCTGCAGTGGACAGTGGTGAATGGGACATGCTGATTGCTCACTTCCTCGGCGTGGACCACTGTGGACACAAACATGGGCCTGACCATCCTGAAATGGCAAAGAAGCTCACTCAGATGAATGAGATGCTCAGGTGATGGGTGCAGTGGTGCGGGGTTGCCAGCTGGCCTCTTCCTTCAAGCAGGCTGGTGGGGTCTTCCTAGGGGATTTATGGATGCAGAGTGCAACAGGGAATGCTTACTGTGACTCTTACAAGGAGAATGGCTTTGGCCAGTGGCAGCTGAAACCCCAGCTGTGGCGCAATCTTGGTTGCATAGACACGTGTTCATAAGAGGTTTGGTTTCAGAGGTAAGGCTGTATTCAGGCCTTGGAGCTTTGGTTCTCAACCAAACCATCAGGTGGTGGTGCAGCTGCAGTATGGCTGAGTCTCACTCCTTCAATTTCTGAAATGGAGACTGTCACATTGAGGCTGGCTATTGTTTGAGAATCAGCTGGAGAGCCCTGGCTTGGGAATGCTGCATTTACTCGCAGGCCCATGATCTGCACCTCTGTGGTCAGAGGGCAGAAATCCTGATCACACAGCCATGCCTCAGCTCAAAATGCTGCATCTGTCAACTCTGAGGACTGCTTTAATTTTTGATGTTACAAGGAGCAGTAACTTGCCCTTCTGCACCTGAGAGTGCATGCCTACAGCATACTTGAGGGACAAATCCCCCCTTTTTTCCTTAAAAGTAAGAGATTGCTCACACAACATGAAGCAATATATAGGACCCAAATAGAAGCAGCCTAAAGTTCATTCCTGTTGGGAATCCTTCTTTTGAGTTGTGTTTTGTCACAATCCCTGAAGGCACTGAGGAACCAGCCGCCGTTCACTGGGGCCGAAGCAAGATCAGTCCGCTTTGGCTCAGGGGTCTGCATTTCCAGTTTGGTTTTAAAGTATCTGTTGCCCTTGTACCTGGCTCAGTTACAGCTCTGCATCAGCACCTAGTTTTGCCCATGTCTTTTTGTGGACTTCACCTCTGTGGTGCAGGCAGATTTGGTGGGCATATGTCGTCTCTTATTTGGGCTCTTTGGGCCTGTGCCGAGGTAGGAGCTAACCTGCCTTATCCTGGTGACAGGTCCTTGGTGGATCACCTGGGGAATGACACCCTTCTTCTGGTGGCTGGGGACCATGGCATGACGGAGACCGGAGACCATGGTGGCGAGAGCGAGAAGGAAGTGAATGCAGCACTGTTTGTGTACAGCAGAACACCCCTATTTGCCGCTGGCCCTCCAGAGGTGAGAAGAAGCTGATGCTTAGTGGTCACTGCCTGAGGTGGCATCCGGGGTGAAAACTGCATCCTGGGGTTACAGAGCATAGTGGTTCTAGTGGGATTGTTTAGGTTGAGAGGAGTCTGTCACCTTACCTAGGAGAACAGTGGAAGAGCTGACAAAGGATGCAGGTGGGTAAAGGGTTTGGGACCTGTGTTCAGGCTCTGAGGGGTTTTGAGGTGAGGCCAGGTGAGCTGTTAGACAGCCAAGGCCATAGCCAGAGACTTCCCCTCCACAGGGCCCTTGGGGATTCCAGAGCTTCTGCCTGCCTCTGCGTTTTCCACTCCTGGCTTCCCCAGATTCCTCTCTGAAGAGGGGATTATCTTCCCTATCACCCTCCAGCCCAAGTGAAAAGCTGTGTTGCTGTGTGCTTCCTGAATTTCTGATTCCTCCCCTGTCTCTCCAGGAGCCCGAGGCCATTCCCCAGGTGAACCTGGTGCCCACTGTGGCCCTGCTGCTGGGTGTGCCCATCCCCTACAGTAACATAGGGGAGGTGATGGCTGAGATGTTCTCTGGGGACGGCGACACTATGTCTGCAGCCTTGCAGCAGCTCTCAGTCTATCATATCAACGCCAAGCAGGTACGCCCTACAGCAGGTCTCCCATTGAACCAGAGAGGGGAAGGAATGGTTGCTTAAGGCCAAACCTCTTCTGTTTGGTGGGGGTGGGGCAGTGACATGGTGTTACCTTTATGGAGAACTTA
Organism: Pezoporus wallicus; assembly: GCF_028554395.1. Lineage (NCBI taxonomy): Eukaryota > Metazoa > Chordata > Aves > Psittaciformes > Psittacidae > Pezoporus > Pezoporus wallicus. The sequence goes on along the minus strand of NW_026639091.1, from coordinate 1,060,697 downwards.
TTTTGAAGAGTTACCTTTTTGCGGTGTTTTCTTCAGTAAAAAGTGGCACCATTTTCCAAACAGAAAAATGAGATACCCATTTAGTAAACCCATTGAGGTATACCCTTTTAGTGCTTGGTGGTCAGTGCAGTGGTGAGGAAAATACTGACAGTGAAAGTGGCATTCACTTCAGGATGAGGGTTGGTTTCCAGTACTAGGAGGTGGATTTGGTAACTGGGGAGGCTGGTGGAGAGGCTGGTTCCTCAAGGCTGAAGATGACTAGGGGCAAGTCTCATTAGTGGGGATTCAGAAGCATAAATGGGTGTTTTGATGCTGCTTCAGTTCTGGAGGAGAAACAGGGTTAGCTATTCTAGATCAGTAGCAAAAGGAGAACAGTAACTAAATACAAACCATGTAACGTGACAGTAAAGTGGGATAGGGAAAGAACAGTTAACAGCAAGCACAACAAAATACAGAACCCCAAAAGCTGAATGACAAAATTTGAGAGTGACTGTACCAGGTGTAAAAGAAGTCCAGGCAATGAAGCAGGCCACGTGCCAGGGAAAGCCGGAGCCTCCATGGAGGACGTGAGGGCTGTCTTGTGGCTCTCAGCATGCCTCGGAACCAGATTTGCCACACGTGTTACAGACCACATGTCAGCAAAGTGCCAGTGTGCCTTGGAAGGACTCCTGGATTGCAAGGAGCACAAGAATAACTCCTCCAGCCAGCTTCCCAGTGTGCCAGGTGTACACCACTGGTGCAAGTCAGTGAGAAGAGGATATGGCTGCTGATGGGAAGAAAGAAACGTTCAGCCTCTCTTCTATGTATTTATAGGTCAGCAGAGTGCTTTGTCATTTGGAGGTGATAGTTTATGTTACTGAGGATATTGATTATCATCAGGTATAAATTAATTGTTATCCAGTCTGCCTGCTTAAATACTTGCACTCATTTGAGGTTTCTGGCTCGATCGTGTTGGTGTTGAAGAAGATTTTGCATACCAGGGAGGTCATGCAGGCCTGCAAGAGAGCTGGTGCATACATTTGCCATTCATGGACAGGAACAGATTGATTCTGTCTGTGCTCCGAGGCAGCTGTAAGGCATGTGAAGACCTGGGTGCATTTTTAGGCTTGAGCAGATCTACTGTTATGCAGCTGGATGTTTGTAAGAACGCCCTGCCCTGGTAATGCCTTTGTAAGACTTTTTTTATGACTTTGGGGTCATAGCTGCCTTTACTGCTGTCTTCTTGAAAGGAGAAGGAAACAAAACAAACTTTCCTTAGACTATACTACAGTGTGTTAATGTGCCTGTATTGAAGAAGGGGGAACAGTTTGATTTGATCCACTATAAGCTCTTTAATTTGATATCTATCCTCAGCAAACAAAATAAGATCAACACTGAGTGCAGACTAATGGCTAGTAATGACGCAAAGTTTTGCGGGACCTATACAAAGACTGTGTAAAAGCCCTTGGTGATGCACAACGTTACCAGAGGTACACCTGCAAGTGAAGAACTGAGAGGAGCCAGTTTGGCTGTTGGCGTGGATACTTCAATTGAGAGGGATGTCACTTTGCCAGAGGGACTGTGTTCCTGCCAGTAATATCCTGGATATAGGTGACCACCTCTGGGTGATGCAGCTGGAGCTAGGTCTGTTCCTGCAGGGGACAGCATAGAGGGCCTGTTTCCATTCTGAAGGGGTCTGTGTAAGGCAGTGAATCCCATTCCCAGTGTCCTTGTCTAACCCTGTGTCCTCTCCCACAGGTGGACCGCTTCCTGCAGTCCTACTCACTGGTGGCTCAGGACCTGCCAGCAGAGCAGCTCCAGCACCTGCAGGAGCTGTTCTCTGGTGCTGTGGAGGAGCACACTCAGCTCTTGGACCAGGTGCAGGGGGCAACGCTGGTGCCTCCAGAGCTGGAGTCCAGGCTGGGAAGTCTCATCAGTCGCTTCCAGCTCTACCTGCGGGAGGCACGGGCTGTGTGCACCCAATCCTGGGCCCGCTTCAACTCCCTGCGTATGGTGGGGGGCTGCACCCTTATTGCTGCGTCCTGCTTGCTCTGCTACATGGCTGCAGAGCTGGCTGCATCATCAGACTCCTTTTACCGCAGCTGCCTCCTGTACCCACTGCTCTGGGGCCTTGTGGTGGCTGTTCTGCTTGGGCTGGCCCATGTGTTCACCCAGGAGGGGCCGGATCTCCTTCTGGTGTCCTCGTGCACAGCCGCTGCTTCTCAGATGGGATTTTTCTGGCACTGGTGGGGTCGGCATCCCAAGCGAGGCCTTTTGGTGGGCAGTCAGCCACCTTTGGCCAGCGTTGGTCTAAGGCAGAGGCTGCGAGCCTGGCTGGGGCTGGTATTCCCCATGGGCATTCTGCTCTTCCGCTGTGGAGCCATGTTCTCCGATAGCTTTGTCGTGGCCGAGGCCCGGGTGGCCCCATTCCTGCTGGCCTCTTTGGTGATGCTGCTAATAGGGAAGCTCCACTGGGATGGCCGCCTGACTGTACCAGAAGGCCCCAAGCAGCAGGTCCTTGGCTTTAGTTCTTACCGGCGAGAGATGTGGTACCTGCTGTGCCTTGTGGCCATGCTCCTGGTCTGCGTGCGCCTCTCTGGTTTCTTCCACCAGTGCCGAGAAGAAATTCCTCAGTGCCGGCCTTCTCTTTTCCTCTCCCCGCTTGCCAGCCTGAAAAATACACGGGCCAAGAACCTCTTCTACCTCCTGTGTGTGGCCTTGCTGGCCGGGCTGGTCTATGCAGTGCGGAGCTGGCTGCGACACTACGGCAACCTCAACAGCTCAGACCCCCTTGTGCTCTTTGTGCGCTGGGGTTTCCCACTGGTGGTCCTCTGCATTGCCTGCTACTGGGCAGTTGTCTCCAGCGCTGATGACTCTCTAGGTAAGCTGCAGGAGCTGGTGCAAGTGGCAGTTCTTGCCTTTCCATGGGCTGTCTATGGGCTAGCATCCGTGGGGCTGCTGCTCCTGTTGTGCAATCCGATGACAGTGTTTGCAAAGGACACATGGGAGTCGGCAGGATCCATCGTCACTCCATACCTGGGAGTTCCTAGCTCTGAAGTGGACTTCCTCCACGTCATCCCTCAGATCTACAAGAGGATGCAGGAGTCTCAGAAGAGCCGCCTGGAGCGGGGCAGCTGCAGGACCACTATCGCAGCATATGGGTTGGGCAGCGTGTATTCAGCAGCTCTGGTCATAGCACTCACCCTACTGGGCTTCCTTCTGATGCTTCTGCACAGTGAGCGGCTGAGTCTTGCCTTTCTGCTCCTCTTCCTGGAGGCCTTCGTGCTGCTGCACATCCACACGCGTGCCAGAGGCCTTGCTGGAGATGCTGGTGAGTCAGGGCTCAGTAGAGCATCCTCTGGGTATGAGAGCCGGGGCCTTACCTGCTGTGACTGTCTTATTTCCAGCAGGAGCAGCAGGGTCCAGTCTGCTCTTGGGGGGTGGTGTTACACTGATCCTCAGGGATCCTCCTAGCTGTATTGGAGCTGCTTCAATCCTCTAGCAGAGATGCATGCAGCAGGGACATAATGCAGGAAGAGGAGTTGTCCCTTGTGTCAGGGAAGGGGGCTCTATACCTATCCCTTCTCCCCAGAGTGCAAGCAGGCATCAAACCCCACTGTTGCTGACTGGTTCCAGCAGAGGGAAGCAGAGGCATGCGTGGCCATTCACTGTATCTGTGGTGGGAGTATTACTGGTTTCTGTCTTCAAAGGAGACAGCGTGGAAAAGGAACCTAGAAGAAAAGTCAATAGCTGTTTATTTTTGCTATGGATCTGTCTTGTTCCTCAGTGTTGATCTTTCTACCCCCTCCCTTTTTATTTTTTTTTTTGTCTCTCAGAGCCTTTTTCTGTGCCCTGGTATGCAGTCATCTCCTGGCTCCTTGCTGCTTCCCAGTTCTTCTATTCCACAGGCCACCAACCCGTCTTCCCAGCCATCCATTGGAATGCAGCTTTTGTGGGCTTCCACCTTGACCACAGCACCAACCTCCTGCCTGCTGTCCTGGTGGGCGCCAACACCTTTGCCTCCCATATCCTCTTTGCAGGTAAATCACTTTCTTCCTGGGCTGTTGAGCCTGAGCAGACATGGTTCACTGCTTTGCCTTGTCTGGAGGCCTGCAGGCTGAGCACGAGGCGATGAAGGCTCCAGCACCAGCTGAACAGCAGTATCTTCACTGTCCCCTTCTGGGGCCACAAAGATGCCCGTGGCCTGCAGCCTCCATGCAGTTATGCCTGAACAGCAAACTGGAGCTGGGGTATATGCTTCCTGCACGTCCAGGGCATGATGGCAGAGCCTAGACTGCTCCTTACCTCCTGGGCTTGAGTAACTTCATGTGCCTTTGTCCTTGAGGTAGTTGGCTGCCCTCTGCTCCTGCTTTGGCCCTTTGTGTGTGAGATGCCCAGCTTGCAGAAGAAGAAGCCCAAGAAGGAAGCCCGAGAGGGACTGCAGGAGGTGGAGGAGCACATGATGGAGATGAGGCTGCGGGAGTCCCCAGAGAAGTTCTCCACTGCTCTGCTGCAGCTGGGGCTGAAGTACCTCTTTGTCCTTGGGGCACAGGTATGGACAGAGGTGGGAAGGCTGCAGAGAAGGCTGTCTAACAGGAAATTGATGTGCTGTGGGAATTGTGGGGCACTCTGATGAGGGAAAGGGGTCAGGCAGGGCACAGACAGGCCTAAGGGTGACATGTCTGGTGGAAGGGCAGCTGCACAGGTCCTCTTTTCAACCATGCCGTTTGCTCTGTGCTTTGAGAAAGGCTCCAGCACAGAAGCCACAATGCAGATTAAGCTGCTTTTCATACCTGTCTGCTCAGAGGGGGAACATCTGTTCAGAAACTGCAGGGTTGTAATCCTGCTGCCTCTCTTCCCCACCATGCCTGTCTATTTTATACCAGCTCTGGTTTTCATTTGATCCTGTGCTGTGGTGATATGGGGGGCTAAACACCAGAAATCTAATCCTGTGAAAAAAAGCCAATAACTTTCTGGGGTTTAGCTCTTCAAATTATTTTCCTGTATGTCCAGACCAGACACAGTGCAGGGGAGGGGTCAAGCCCTGTAGCAGAGAGCAGGAGTGTTCTCTGAGTGAAATACTGGGTCAGGTTAGCTACAGTGAGTCCTCCTCTGTACTGTGTCAGTCTGGCCTCAGGAGGGCCTGCGTGTGCCTCAAACTGCTTCTGTTTCCTGACTTGAAGACACAATGGAAGGGAATTCTGTTTGGGATGCTTATTTCTGGTGTGCACAGTTTAGTAGAACCTTCAGATGTGAACAGAGGGCCCAGGAGGTCTCTCCAGGGTAATCTGTAATTTGTTTTTCATGATCTCCCCTACAGCTTCTGGCCTGTGTTTGTGCAGCTATGATTCTCAGGAGGCATCTCATGGTCTGGAAGGTCTTTGCCCCCAAGTAAGTCCCAGGAGTTGCTCTGATGCTGGGTTAGGTCTTCTATCCCTGATGTCTGGACTAGAGTTCATAGACAGTATGCTGGAAGAGACCCTGTGATCGGTCTTCTGACTCTTCCTGCCTAAGCAGAGGCTACAGGACTGTCCTTAACTAATTCCTGCTTCAAGTTCAGAAGCTGGACTTGAACTAGAGCCTGGAAATTTCTCTCCTTATCTTGATTTCCAAAGACATACAGAACCCACCTGGAAGCTAAGAATATTCAGGGCAGAGAGCCAAAGGCAGGGATACCAGACCAAAAATGGTAAACTCAGAAATGCTAAACTAGTAAACCTAATAGATTTGTGTTGGGTGGCCTTAACCTCTGAGGAATTAAGAAGCCCACCTGGGTGTTGTCCTGAATGGCCTCTAAATTAGAGTCATGCTTGGCTTACAGCTTGCAGGCAGCAATTGCTGGGGAGTGAATGTAATTCGTGTTTTAGGGGCTGGGGTTCTACCAGCCTCTCACTTTCAGGATAACCAGCCTGCTGGGAATGAGGGTAGCAGCCTGTCTTTGCAGGCACTTCAGCTGCCATACCCTTACTGCATCTGTTGTACCTGCAGGTTCCTCTTTGAGTCACTGGGCTTTGTGGTGAGCAGCATCTGCCTCTTGCTGGGGATCTCCCTGGTGATGCGTGTGGACTGTGCTGTCAGCACCTGGTTCAGCCAGATTCAGCTCAGGTAGCGTTGGAGATGTGGGGAACCCGACCTGCTCATCAGCCGAGGCTGTGGTTGTCTCCTTTCCTCCCTGGGGCTGGGAAGAATCCATGAGCCAGCAGGTATGAGTGCCTGCCGACAGCAGACAGGGTTTATCCCCAGCTCCCTGCCTCAGCGCTGCACAAAAGGACTGGAGCCAACTGTTGCCTGCTCGTCATGATGGTGTTTCTCAGCAGTGGAGGTCAGAGCTCTCTATGGGTGTTCGTTGGCAGCAGGAGGACTCTGCTGCAGGAGCCCAAGAAGTGCTTCTCTGGAGAAACACCAGTGGGGGGGTGGGGGGTCTTGCTGCTACTTTCCTGACAACTGTACCCATTGTGCAGCTTCAGTGGTCAGCAAGGTGTCACTGTGCCTGTGCAGAGACAGTGATTCATGGGAAAGGGGCCTGCTGACAAGGGGAGAGGAGGTTGGGAGGAGAAAGAAGGTTCTTCAGCCACTACTTCTCTTCACATGCTCAGTTTTCATGCTGGAAGCAAAGCGCACATGGTTACACATGCACAGAGTTCCTGGGGTCTCACTGACAGCTGCTCCTCTGTAAAGTGAGTTGGTTGCTCTGTAGTGAGGCCCCTCCTGCCCTACACTCACTCCCATTTTCCTTCCTCAGCCACAGGGAGGACACTCGGGAGTGCTCTGGGCTACCTCATACAGCCTGAAGCAGGCTTAGCTTGTTAGGGAGTGGTAGCCGGGAGAACTCTGTCCATGACCAAGGAACTCTGCACTTGTGGTCTCGGCCTCTTGGTGTCCCCATGGGCTAGGCTGTGCACCCACGGCTTCCGATGTCTTCCCGAGCTTGTGCTGCTGAATGCCAGTTGTTGATTGTGAACAATTAAGATGCAGTGACAGAACATTGGCTCATCCCCTTATTGGGTCTTGTCAGAAGGAAAGGGGAGTCTGGAGTAGTTGTCCCAATGGCAGGAGTGGCCTTGGCATGAGCTCCAGTGTCTGGTGCTTATCTCACTCTTGACCTCAGTGTTCTGCATGGGACTTCATGCCACAAGTGAGCTACCCCAAACCCACCCTTAGCTGCTCAGTGTGTATCTTCATGAGCAAAGACTGAAGACAGTGACCATGCTTTCTGGACACATCCCAGCTAAGTTCCCCCTGCAGTTTTGATGGGAGCTGGAAATCCTTACTGCCCTGAACCACTGTGTGACATTAATTGGTGCTATGAAAACTTCAGTCTCTTTTTGCTCTGGAAAGAGCTTAGTACTGCTTGCCTGGGATTCCTGTGCTAATTTTTGTTCTGATCCCATTTGGTTTTTAACTCTTGCACTGTCACTGCCCCTGTCTGAGTTCCTCACTGCAGACTGATAGCATAACTCCAGGCTCTTCCTGGAGTTACAGGTTCCTGCAGTGTCCTGGGGAAGGTGTCACGGCACCTCTCTCATCATTTCAGCTCTTGCCATTACACCCAGGTGCCCTGTCACTGTGGAAAATGGCTTTTGAGGGCAGACAGCCCTTGTATTTTAACCCCTGCAATATGCTTGCTCAGGCTTTAGAGTGAGATTTCAAGGAGCCTTAAACTGCTCTAACTTTGGGCTTCAGTTTCCACTGCCTGGCCTCCTGATCTGCTGGCTGTGCTGTTCCACCTCAGCCTCACATCTCCCCTGCATCATTTCACCCAACACAACCAGGGACTGTCTTGTAGATGGCATGACTCCCTGGGCTGCACAGTGGGGAAGCTGGAGAGGGCAGGAACAAATCAGCCCACAGACAAGAGAGGCTTAGAGTCCCACCCTTAAAAATAGGTGGTTTGCTGTATACTGTGACTTCTTGGTGCCTGTATGGTTCTTGGTGCTGAGGGACCATGCTGATGGGTGAGGGGTGCATCGGTGTGGAGAGGAGGAAGGGGATGGAGCTAGCAGCTACCCAGTAAATTTCCATCTGATGTGAAGTTAGTCTAGATAATACATGTTGCTAAACCCCAAGGCTGGATCCCAAATAGGTCTTGTAACCTCATAACCTGGTCAGGAGTTTGCTGCCTTGGATGCCTTTGTGCTGGCAGAAAACATTATGGTCACTAATGCTGTAGAATTGGCCTCTGATGTCCCCACAGCTGCTACCGAGGCCCTTGGGCTTTCTTCTGGGCCATTTCTGGGACTAGTTCCTCTTCCAGTGGTCACCATAATGCTGCTGAGCCTTCCCCTGCTCATCATTTGTGGTCACAGCACTCAGCAGGCACTTGGGAATCCTCTCCACCTCCCCATAATTCTCTGCCTGCCTGCGGGGATTATGGCCACAGGGTGGAGCAGCGGGGACAGCAGAAGACACACACATTCATCTCGACTCAGAAAATTTGCAATAACAAAGCTTTTACTACATTTGTGCTAACGATATAGATAGCAGTAGCCTGGAGAACATTAAGAAGGACTACAGAGCCCTTGGAGAGGTGGTTAGGGGCTCTGGAGCTCTGACAGTCTTTTCATCAATTCTTCAGGATAAAGGGAAGGACCTTAAAAAGGCTAGGTGGATTTGCCAGGTTAACAAATGGTTAGAACAGTGGTGCCATAGTCAGGGGGTTGGGTATTTAGAACGTGGGACTCGATTTGGGAGGCCAGGTCTATTGGAGGCTGGTGGACAAAGGGTGGTTTTGGTGGGAGGCTTGCCAGACTGATCAAAGATGCTTTAAACTAGATGTGTTGGGGGAGGGGGACAGAGCCTTGGGTGGCATGGTTTAGTGTGAGGTGTCCCTGCCCATGGCAGGGGGGGTGGAACTAGATGATCTCAAGGTCCTTTCCAACCCAAACCATTCTATGAGTCTACATTCTTGTCACTGTAGGGATGCCAAGGAGTGCTGGCTGCTCGTCCAGGGCAGACTGGCTACAACACCAAAGAATTCAGATTTGAGAAGACAAGTTTTCCAAGGGCTGGAGATGCTCTTGCTTTCTTTCATTGACTGTTTTAGTCATTGAACCCTGCTGGGTCTCTCCTGGAGCAGCTCTTCCAGACGGTTTGTTCTGGTCCTTGTGTCCCTTGTCTGAGTGTGCAGGGGATGTGTCATCTTCATGCTCAGCAGCACTGTTTCCATTGTACACTCCACAAACCTGCTGCACTTTGGGCTTTTGCAGGTGGTGTGTGTGCTCCTTTGCTGGGCAGGGAGAGCTCCACTGGGGTGGTGTGTCCCATAGTCCTGGCATGGGGCTGGGATCAGTTGTGTCTCATTTATGCCACATGGAAAATGGCAACCAAAAGCTGCCACCTATGCAAAAAGGTTGTGGCTGTTGGGAGCATCTCCTGCTCTAATCCATAGGGATGCTTCGGGGAAGTCAGGGCTTCATGGATCTCCATTCCCACACCTGTTTCTCCATCCCATCTCTCTCTTCTTCCCTTAGCGCTTCAGGCTGCTTACTGATGCCAAGGCATGGTCTAGGCATGCATGTTTCCCTCTCCCTCAGGAAGCAGCAGTGCCTGTGTGCAGGAGCAGGGCTGGGAACGCTGCCTTTCCTCAAGCTCTGACAGGACTCACTCATGTTTTGGAGCACAATGGTTGTTTTATTTTTCTTTATTAACCTCTCTGTGCCTCAGTACCCTACTTGGGAAAATACTTAAGGGGATAGACCCAGGTTTGGGACTCAATTTGGAAGCTCTGCATGCAGCGTGGTGCTGCACTTTCCTGGGGATCTTTGCATATATTTGGCTGTTAGTGCTTTTGTCTCCATTCAGCAGCTACACCTGGATGGTGGAAGGGAATTCTGGACTCTCTGCTGGGAAGCAGAGACTTTTTTTTCCTTCAGAATAACCCTAAAACAGGCAAGTTGGCAGCGCTCATTCACCGACAGCTTCAAGTCCAGGCTGAGCCGTGGCGGCTTATGGCCCACGGGCCCCCGCCTGCCATGCTGGGCTACCGCTGACTGACCTCGGTGTGCGGGAGGCTGCGGGGAGCAGGCGCTTCGTTATTAAACGACTAATTAATTAATTAATCGGGTGGTGTGGGGAAGATTTGCTGCCTGATGGTGGTGTGGGGCTCTGGGCAGCTGCAAAGCTGATGTCTCTGAATAAAGCCGTGAGATCCAAGCGGACCGTGCTCGTCTCCTCCTTCAAGCCCGTCTATAGCAGCGTGCATGCCGGCAGGGCACTCCGCGTGTCAGCCTGAGGGAGGCTTCGCTCACCAACGAGGTTTGTTCCTCCTCGACCACCGTCGCGGTTGGCGGGACGGGGACCTCTTCCGCTTCACGCGTGACTGTTGCCTTGGCGACCGCCGCTTCCGCTCTATCCCGCTCGCCAATCGGAAGCGGCGGAGAGAAGGGCGCCGGCCAATGGGCAGGGAGGCGGGAGCGGCGCGGCGGCCATGAAGCGGCGGCGCGGCGCGGCCCCGGAGCTGGGCTGCTTGCGGGCCTGGACCGCCGAGAACCGGGACCTGGCCGAGCGCTGGCGGGTGCGGCCCGTCCCTCTGGGCCCCGGGGGCTGCCCCGGCCCGGGCGGGTTGGTGAGCGTCTCTCCCTTCCTTGCAGGAGGCGGGGAGAGCGGTGCCCGGTGCAGCGGCGGGGCGGCAGCAGCGGGGCGGCTTCGGGGAGCTGCTGCTGAGGATGCGGGGTGAGTGCCGGCCCCGTGCGTTGCCTTCACCCTCCTTCCCGCTGCCACCGAGCGCCGGGAAATGAGCTCTTTAACCACAATGGTTTGGGTTGGGAAGGACATTAAGATACAGTTCGCCCCCTCCCCTGCCGTGGGCAGGGACACCACACACACTAGACCCTGCCACCCAAGGCTCTGTCCAGCCTGGCCTTGAACACTTCTTTGGTTAGCCTGTGTCAGTGTCTCACCACCCTCACAGTAAAGAACTTCTTCCTTATATCTAGCCTGAACTTCCCCTGTTTAAGTTCTAACCCATTACCCCTTGTCCTATCACTACAGTCCCTAATGGAGAGTTCCTTCCCAGCATCCCTATAGGCCCCCTTCAGATACTGGAAGGCTGCTATGAGGTCTCCATGCAGCTTCTCTTCTCCAGGCTGAACAGCCCCAACTTTCTCAGCCTGTCTTCATAAGGGAGGTGCTCCAGCCCCTGATCATTCTCAAGGCCTCCTCTGGATTTGTTCCAACAGTTCCATGTCCTTCTTATGCTGGAGAAGGCTGAGGTTCTCAATGCAAGTGCTCTAGCCATGCCACTCAAGTCTTAGAAGGCAGATGCACGGACTGTGAGAATGAAGACCTTAGGCCCACTGTAGGACGGGATCAGGTTTGAGATCATCTTAGGAACCTGAATGTACACAAGTCCATGGGGCCTGATGAAATCCATCTGCAGGTCCTGAAGGAGCTGGCAAATGAAGTTGCTAAGCCACTGGCCATCGTATTTGAGAAATCATGGCAGTGAGGTGAAGTTCCTGACAACTGGAAAAAGGGAAATATAACTCCCATTTTCAAGAAGGGGAAAATGGGTGACCCAGGGAACTACAGACCAGTCAGCCTCACCTCTGTGCCTGACAAAATCTTGGAGCAGATTCTCCTGGAAGGCATGCTAAGGCACATGAAAAACAACAAGGTGCTTGGTGACAGCCAGCATGGCTTTATTATGGTACTGGGTGCATAGAGGATCGCTCTGCTTACCACACACATCAGGAAGAGACAGATTGATCTTATATACCTTTATTTTAGACATATTCTTCATAATTCTGTGAAATGCCCACCCAATTCCCGTTACTCGTTCCATATGGTAATTAGACAAGGCTGTGGCACAGGCACTGAATTTGAGGAGCAGTGCCTGGGGGTTGTGGTCGTTGTTTGGGCTGTCATAGAATCAACCAGGTTGGAAAAGACTTTTAAGATCACCAAGTCCAACCATTACCCAGGACTGCCAAGTCCATCACTAACCCATGTCACCGAGGGCCTCATCTACATCATCTGTGAACACTTCCAGGTATGGTGATTCCACCACTGCCCTGGGCAGCCTGTTGCAATTCCTGAGCACCCTTTTGGGGAAAAAAATTCTTCCTAATCTCTAATCTAAACCTCCCCTGGTGCAGCTTGAACCTGTTGCCTCCTGTCATAAATAGCCCCACTCATTACCCTTTTACGGCAATCTGTTAGTGAAGGACACTGGAATGCATGTTTAGTCTCACAATTAACTGCATGTTCTTGTTTGGGTTAATTTATGACCCTGAGAGGCCCGTCGAGCTGTTTTTTCTTGCAGCTGTTTAGCTATTTCTCAGGCACTATCTAAAGGAGGACTGCACACATTGATTGGAGGGAAGACATCTGCTACTCTTGTTGCAGCCTTCCTTTTCTTGAGACTCCCTGTAGCCTTCCCCATGTCTAAGTCTCTACACACAAATGAAATACTTGTTTAATTAAATATCACAGAATCCATTAGGTTGGAAAAGTTGCTGCCCTCCCAGACCAATGGGTATGTGGCAGGCTGCAGTTCCTGGTAGCCCGGCGCTGAAGGGAGAGGGAAGAAACATTCCCTGCTTACCTAACCTGAGCTTGGCCTGCAAAAAACCTCTTCCTAATCTTGCTGGTGGATCTGGGCAGAGCTTTGGGGTTTCTGGAAATAAATGAGGCAAACTTTGTCCTGGGAAGCTGGGGAAAGGGGTCCCTGGCATAACTGTGGTACAGAGGAAGCCTGTCAAGAGGGAGAGAGACACAGTGTGCAAAAAACCTGTTCAAAGGGGTGTATTCGTTCTGGAAGAGGGCAGGCTATTGATGCTCTTCTGGGAGAGCTGAAAGGTCTCAGTCTTGGAGAACTGCAGCTCCTGGATAGCTGGGAATGGTGTTGGGACCTGGAGAGGTGATGCCTGATGCATCTCTAGCTACTGCAATTCCCAAGCTGTTAAATCTCACCACAACAACAACAAACAAACAAGAAAGGACAGTTCTGTTGACCCACCAAAGGTGGGTGATGATACCTTAGCATGGATGGATGTTGGATTTTTCCTAGCCAGCTCAATTTGTTGTTGGGTTATCTGTGATCACAGGGCTGCCAGCCACCCTCCCCACCCTGCCTCTGGAGCTTACTGTCCTCTACAACTCCCTGCTTTTTACAGTGGGAGCACCTGACTCTACCATGGAAGGACAAGAGGGAATACACCAGGGGCTCCTCAGGGGTAAGAAGATCGTCCTCTGTACAGGGCGAGGTGGCATTCTCCGTGCTTTGGACATGTGTGGTGACTGACTGGAGGGTGTCAGCAGGGAAGCTCTGCTCTGTTGGAAAGGGCTGGAATGGGGTGGTTTGCAGCCAGGGGTGATGTACAGCTGTCTGTCTGTCTGCCTGCTGCTGCCTGCAGGGGGTGGCCAAAGGGTTTAAAAACAATGCGTGTTTTTAAGGTGTAAGGTGCCAAGTCTCTAGCAAGGTTCCAATGACAGTAGTAAATGAGTGCTTTCTTCAATTATGGTGTGCTGGCTTCAAAGAAAACTTGCTGAAATAGGCTGCAGGTCAGAGGGGGATCTGCAGTGTTGCCACAGGCTTGCCTGGGGGCAGGTGACCTCAGCAGGACCCAGCAGAGCTGGAGTTGTAGCTCTGTTGCTTCCTAAGCATGCTGCTCTTAACTCCACTGTCAGAAAGCTTGGTTTTCGTGCTGCTGAGGCCAGGTCAGCCCTGTCAAAGAATCACAGAATGGTTTGTGTTGGAAAGGACCTTAAGATCATCCAGTTCCAACCCCCTGCCACGAGGAGGGACACCTCGCACTAAACCTTGTCGCTCAGGGCTCTGTCTAACCCGGCCTTGAACGCTGCCAGGGATGGAGCATTTACCACTTCTTTGGGCAGCCTGGTCCAGTGCCTCACCACCCTCACAGTAAAGAACTTCCTCCTTATATCTAAACTGAACTTCCCCTGTTTAAGTTTGAACCCATCACCCCTTGTCCTATCACTACAGTCCCTGATGAAGAGGCCCTGTCCGGATAGAATCTTTCCCTCACTATGAGGTGCCTATGCTTGTTTGAGTCCTCCTCTGCCTCTTGGGAAGGTCTCTATTACAAGGCACCAAACTGTTGTCTCATGGCTGGGTTTTTGTGTCTGTTTTCAGTTCTGGAAGCCTGTGGGGCTTGCGGACAGGATCTTAGCAGCGAGGAGCTGTGGCAGAAAGTGCTGCAGGAGGTAACTGTGGCAGAGCTGCAGGCACCTCTGCACCAACTGGGGGCCCTGCAAGCAGCGTGGTGGCTGTCCACTGGCCGCCTGGGAAGCACCAGTAGTCTCCTCAGGCTCCTGAGCAACGCTGAGGTAACTGGGCATGGGCAGGTGCTGCACAGCTCCCAGTTACCTGCACCAGTGTATCTGCACCACTTAAGTACCCACATGTTTGCTAAGGGAGACAGAGCTCTCATTAAGTACTCTTTGTCACACACATGTTGCTGTGGCATTTGGAGACCCGAACCCTCCAGCACTGCCCAATCAGCATGTGTAATCCTCTCTCTAGTATCCCAGCATAGTCTAATGGTCCTGAGTGTGTTAATGAGTCCCATAATACCTCCTGCCTCTCAGGGTCCTGGACCTCAAGGTGCCAAACAGGAGGCTTGGGCAGGCTGGAAGGGGGCTGCAGGTGGGCTTGTAGGGAGCAAGCTGTGAGCAGTGGGATGCAGAGGAGCCTTCCCTGCTGCTTCTGGGGCTGCTGAGGGGTCCCACCTTTACGAATGCCCTCCAGCAGCATTTGGATCTGCTTGTCCAGGAGCCCCTCGAGGCACAGCTCCCTCTGAAGTGGGCAGGTGCTGCCCTGGGACAGGCAGGAATCACTGCAGCAGGAGGGTTGTAGATGAAATGACGGGTAGTAGGACATTGCTCCCCAGCACAGAAAGAGCTGTTGAAGGGTTTGGTGGGACTTCTGTTTCCCTGTGCCCTGGGATCAGTGTTTCCTGCTTCCCTTCAGCATTCCCTGCCCTCTCATCTTTTTGTATTCACAGGACCTGGGAAAAGCTCACTGGAGCAAGGTGGAGAATGAACTCCTCTCACTGCTCAAGGCATGGCGAGTACCTGCTGAGGAGGACTCCCTGCGCCTTGTACAGAGCACCAGAGACTTGAAAGAGATCCTCTGCACTTCAGCAGCCTTCCTGCAAGGTTTGTGTGGAGGAGGTAACCACGCTAGCACAGCCTCCCATTGCGCTCCTGTCCCAGGAGCCCTCTCCCTGCCCTTATCCTGGGTTCTTTTCCCAAACAAGCCCTTGGGGATTTCTGGGCTGTTGCTTTGGAAGAATGCCTGGGCTGAGCCTCTGGGTCTCAACGTTACCATTCAGTATTCAAAGAGCTTCTCTGCTTTTTCCCCAGCTAAGCCTTCCTCTGTACTGTCACAGGGTTCCTCCTCCTGTCTGTGGCTTTAGGTAGGTGTCTGGGCCACGCAGTCATCTTGTATAAAGCAGAAGGCTCACAGGGAACTTAGAAGGAGTTTCCTTCCTTCTGTCTTCTGGTATCTGCCTTGTCACAAGCACTTTGTTCTCATTAGATTACCATGCTGCAAGAGCCACGCAAAGCTGTTGTGCAGCTCTGTACCCTGGTGTCACAGCCTTTGACTGCTGTGTTCTGTCCCTCACTCACTGTCATGACAACCCCAGCAGCTTCAGGGGCAGCTGGGCAGCTCGCAACAGCACTTCCAGAGGGGAGATGGCAGGTGTGAATGTGATGCAGGCACCTGAGAGGGAAGCTTGAAAGGGGGTTGAAAGAAAAGCAAGTACCATTCACACTAAATATTAATGCATTAATATCCCAAAGCATCCTGCTTGGAAATGGCCCAAAATAGTCTCTCTGAGACTCTGTGTGTGTTTCCCCAGCTGCCCAGCACCTACCTCTGTCCTAGTTTGGAGCTAACTATCTGGGCTTGGAAGCTGCTATTATTTCTGCTGGACATTACCATCAAGTGGCTTATTCTCTTGCAACAACCATCAAAACAAAGAAGGCAGCTTGGCACCATCCTTCTGTGCACTGCTGGGATCAGGCAGGCACCAATGGGGAGGCTTGCCCACTGGGAAGAAAAGGATGTGTGCCTATCTGGGGACCATGTGGGGCGGGAAGGGGAGCTGCAGAACTGAGATGTTGGGTCTGTCCTAGGGCTGCAGGAGTTCGAGGCTGGGGACTTCCCCACTGCCCGCTCCCTCCTTCAGGAGGCTGCAGGAGGATTCTGCTCCAAGAAGGTTCTGGCTCAGATCTACACCTGCCTCGGCTGCTGCGCTCAGCGAATGGTAACAGCCAGTGGGGAGAGGGGAAATGCAGCCTGGAGCAGGATGGGGAGGCTCAAGTTGACTTCCACATTCCCTCTGGGTGGTCCTAGGCTGCTGCATAAAAGCAAGGTGTTACGCTTTTGTGGGCCCTTGTGGGCCCAGTTGTTTACAAGGCCAGTTGCAGAATCCAGGCAGGGATTTTGGCTGAGCATAAAGGGTTGCTGCAGAGAGAAACTCAAAAAACAGCTTGAGGAGTGCTGCTTTTGACTACAGTGCAGCCTTTGCTTCGTGGGGATCATTGGGGAAGCCGAGCAAGATCTGGATTACACTGAGCAGTAAAGATCTCAGCAAGATGTCCTTGCAACATGCACCTCTTCCCGTCTAATTAGGGCAAGCCTCAGACAGCTCTTCAGCACCTGAAACAGGCCCTCCAGGTAGACTTCCACTGCTTTCCTGCCCTGTCCCACGTGGCAGCAGTGTACCATGAGCTGGGGGAGACCGACGCGGAGCTGCAGGCCCTGGCTCTGCTCTATGAGGTTTGTGTGTTTCCTGTAGTTCTGGGTTGATGTTTGCCCAGTAGAGCTTGCACAGAGCTTCAAGCAGGCTCCTGCCTTCTGTATTTGAGCCTGGAGGAGTCTCCCAAAATAGCCTACAGTGTTCCAGCTATGATGCTGCTTTCAGCAGTGGCCAAAATGGAGCCCAGCATGATCTGAAATTCCTGCTTGGCACTTTGCAGTTCATGTTGTTGGCAGCTTGGAAGAAGAGGTTACACTCATGTTGTTAAGTATCAATGTCTTAATAAAGTACCTAATAAGAGGCCTTTAAAAGGTAGATTGTAGATGGGGGTGGGGGGAAGGGGTATTAGCCATAGCAACCTTGGAATGCCTTGAGGGATTTGCTGCCTTGACTCTGCTAAATTGATAGTGCTTCACACCAAGTTAGCACTTAAGCTGTTTATGATCCATAAGATATAAACCCAGCTGTGGAGAGGGATCTTTCTCATTGCAGATGGCCCAAGATCTGGTCTAGTTCTGCAGCTGCAGTGGGAACATGGTGTTCCAGGCAGCTCATAGCACCTTGAACTAAAAACCTGAGGTGATACGGGTGATTTTGCAAATCTGATGCCATGTGGAGATTGCAGTCTTGCCTGTGCCTATGCAAGCCTGGTTGCTTTTCCTGAATTGAGCTATGCTCTAGGGAGTAAGAGCAGGGTAACTGTGCTTATGAAGTGCAGAACTTCACATCTGGGTGCACTCTAAGTGCCAGAAGTGGTAAGTGATAGCAGCTGCGTGGGACTTGACCAGCATTGTGTTGACCATATTTTCTGTTCCTGTTTCACAGGCTCTGGAAAAAAACCCTCCAGCAGCTGCTTCCTCTAGCCCGTATTTCCTAATCCAAACAGAGCTGCTTGTCCACTCACCAGTACTGGCTTCTCTCCTTCGCCATTGTCACCCCTCTGAAGTGAAGTACCTCCTGGCACAGCGGTGTCTCCAGAATGGGAGGTAAAGGCACCTCTGGTCTACTTGCAACATGCTGCTTGTTTGGGCTTTTGTGGTTTTCTTTGTGCTCTTGGGAATCATCCAGTCCAGTACTGCTGCTGTAGGTCTCCTCAAAGCATGGGTATCATGACCAGAGTGAGTGTGGTGCAGGGGGAGCCTGTGGGCTGGAGATCCAAGTTCTTTCTGGCTGCTGGCACTTCTTGGAGTCCCTCTGCTTTTTCCACCACATGTTTTGTCCCTGTTGCAGGGTGGCTGATGCGGTGGAACATTACCTGGATTTTCTGGCTCTGCTTCAGGAAGGTCTGCAGCAGCAAGTAGGTGTCCTGCTGAGGTGACTTGGTAGATGAGGTTTGGATCCCCACCCCGAGGCCTGGGCCCAGGCATCACCCCTGGACTCCAGGCTTCAGTGTCCAGTTTGAGATAGAAAGGAGATGAGGTGGGGACTGGCACCTCTGACCTATGGCATGTCTACTTGGATTCACACCAGAGACCGTTTGGTACTGCTTTTTGGAGAAACGGCTTCTCCTTCCCTTTGGGGAGCAGCTGACAGGCCTGGTTTAGGATGCCCTTCACTTGAGGAGTAGGGATTTGCTGCCTTTATTGTGCTAAACTGATAGTGCTTCACAGCTCCTGCCTTGTCTGATGGGCTCTGCAGTTCTGTGTCAGCACTGCCACCACTTTTGCTCTCCAGGTGCCCCTAGATGGTAGCTCAGCCGTTCCCAGGATCCCTGAGGTGTTCTTGGAAGCAGCATCTGCCTTGGAGCAGGCTGAGAGACACCAGGATGCCATAACTGTGTGTGAGGAGGTCATCAGCCGCACGACTGGCCTGATCCCACAAGTGTTACTATTGGAGGAGAGGCTGGAGCAGCCAGAATGCCCATCACCACAGGCACGGCTGGCCGGTGGACTCCAGGCTCAGAAGAAGGAGAGCCTGTCCTGCCTTGCCTGGAGAGCAGCTGGATACCTGCACCAGGGGTGGGCGTGGGGAAAGCTGGGTGAGGTCAAGGAAGCTATAACGCAGTTCAGCAGGTAAGAAGGGGCTCCACAGCAGGCAGCAGTGGCTGGTGGGGCCAGAGCAGGGCTGGATGACAGCTTGCAGCTTGCTTCCCCACTTGGGGGTTATATGAAAGCTCCTCTGTGCTCACACCCGCAGATGCCTCGGAGAGCTCTTGCGAGTCCAGCTTTATGGGCCTGGTATTGAACCAACAGGTAGGACACTGCCTAGCTGAGTTGGGATCTGTGTGCTTGGCAGCAGGGGGCACTGAAAGAACTGGCTGGAGCCGGGTTTAGCCTCTGCTTTGTGTCCTGCCCCATGGTCTAGGTGACAGTTAAATAGGCTGTGAAGCAGAAAGCTTCTCCAATCCAGATTTCAGGGAAGAGATTTCTAGTGGTTGTGCAAATGGGCAGCCAAAGGCCAGGCTGCTGCTGAGGTCACTGCTCACCATAGCCATGTAATATACCAAGCTCTTGGTGTTCTTCCCTCTTACTCTCTGCCACTTGTGGCCTCTTCCACCCTGGCTGAGAGGCTGATTTCACCAAGGTTTTAGGGAGGTGGAAGATGAGCAGCCCAAATAAACATTTGGCCTGTCCTGACTGCAAACCTGGCTCTGCCTGCTGGGACAAGGGAGGGAATATCTTGGAGGATGCCATCTTCAGGTATGTGCATTTCTTTCTGTGCCAGAGAATCTCCTGCCAGAAGTGGAGGTGCTTCAGAAGATCAGGTTGCTCGCTCTCACTGGGAGGGGTGCACAGTTCCTGGAGCTGGGGAGGCACAAGAAAGCCTTGCTGGATTTCCAGCATGGTTTGCAGGTTTCGCCAGGTAAGAGGCTCATTTTGGTGAGGGACAGAGGGGAATTCCACAAATTTGTTCAGGGCTGTTTTGCTCTCTTCAGAAAAGCTTTATAATCCAAATAATTATGCTTTGGACCATACTTATTTGGACATCAAGGACTACAGTAGTGCTACAAGCAATTTTACATATTTGAGATGCTTCTCTGGAGCCTGGTCAGCTCACTGCCTTGGAGCAGCAGACCAAAACTATTGTTAGAGGAGTGTATCAGAACCCTTCCCACAGCCTGTGCCTTGGGACAGCTTGGAAATTTTCCTTCTTCCTGCCCAAACCCCAGCCTGGTATTCAGCCTTTTCCCAGACAGGGTCTGCTTTCCCAGACAAGAGGGACTAGAGCCTTGCTTCATGCTGGGAAGCAGTATGTTCATGCCTGGCAGCGCAGAGGCTGAGAACAGAGACCTATCAGGGAAGAGGGGAGCAGAACAGGAAGCTGTACCTCTGAGCATAGCTGAAGTATGTCTAGTGCTGCTCCCAGGGGTGACCCCCTGTGTTCAGCTGTGCTCACACACTGCACGGTGTGAGCTTCAAGAGAATCTGCCAAACCTGCTGCTCCTGATCTTGACAAAATTCCCTTCACTTGGAGGTGCAGACTTGCCTGCAAGGAGAACCCCAACCTGTGTGCAAACAGAGGTGTGTCTGGCTGCACCCCAGGGCTGATGCCATCTGCCTTGATTGCCAGCCCCAGCCTTAATTAGAGTCTGTGATGCAGCTGGAACCGTCTCCTCCCCTTTACACCACCTCTCCTCCTACTCTCCCCCCTTGTCTGGCTTCTGACCTTACTTTGCAACACCCTGCAACACACAGACAGCAGCAGGCACCTGCTCCTCCCCTGCTGAAGGCTGAATCCCATTTTGTGTCTTGCAGGTGACCCAGCTGCTGCCTCCTACCTGGTGCAGGCCTTGTGGAACCTGGATCGAAAGCAGGAGGCGGCTGCTCAGTGGCAGAAGCTCTCACAGAGGCCCCTTAAGGAGGATGGGCAGCAGGAAGGACAGGGAAGGTGTGTAGAGGGATGTGTGGAATCTCAGGTAGCTGCATGTGAGCTCCAGCAGCACAGCCCATGTTTCAAGCTGGACAGTTGAGCTCAGCTCCTACCAGTCTGAGTGCACAGCTCAGGTGTGTCTGAGGAGCTTCCCCCCTTGTCTGCTCTGAGAGACCATGAGCTGTGGCTCTGCAGGGACTCCCCACAGCACAGAATGGGAGGGGAGAGGCTGGGGATGAACTTCTTAGTGAGAATGTGTCCAGGGAATGTCACAGTCCTTGCTCATGCAATGCTAGCTTCTCTTTCAGGCCTTTCCCTTTGTACCTGGTTTCGTGTCTGAAGCAGGCAATGTTCCCACACAGTGATGATCTTGCCAGGAGCATACAGAATTACCTAGGGAGCACAACACAGGACCACCCAAGCTAACCCAGTCAGTCTCACTGCACGGGGCTGGCACGAAGCCTTTCAGCACTCCTCCAAGACTCAGCGTTACTCTTGAATAATGCTGGATTCCCAAAGGACTGAAACAGAACTGATCTTTTGTAGTAAAGTGTAGATTTTTGCTATGAGAGCCCTTGGCTTTCAATCTCATGAACTGTGAAATCCCTCTGTTTGGTGTAATGACACACTGGCTGATGTATCCACAGAACCCACATCAGGTAATGCTCCGTGTCAAGCCATAAACCTTTAAAATTGGGATTAGAGTGCTGGGGCTGGTAATGCAGAAGCAGAATAAAGGCAATGATGGTTGATACAAGGAAGTTCTTTACTGTAAGGGTGGTGAGGCACTGGCACAGGTTGCCCAAAGAAGTGGTGAATGCTCCATTCCCGGCACTGTTCAAGGCCAGGCTGGACAGAGCCTTGGGTGACATGGTCTACTGTGAGACATCCCTGCCCATGGCAGGAGGCTGGAACTGGATGATCTTAAGGTCCTTTCCAACCCAAGCCATGTTTCTATGAAAAGCCTCCTCTCTGTGTACTTCAAGGGCAGGTTTTGTGCGCTTTTTCCAGCACGCACTTTTTGGCACAGTCGAGACCCAGAGGCTCAGCCCAGACACTTGGAAACAGCGCAGGAACCTCCAAGGGCTGTTTAGCTTGGGAAGAGAAACCGGGATAAACAGAGGAGCACCACAGGCAACGGCCTCGGGATCCGAGTAAGTGCGGGGTGCCCGCCCGCCGGCACGCCGCGGCCTAGGCCCCGCCGCCACGGCGCTGGGCCCGGCCCGGCCTAGCCCGCGTTACCTCGTCTCTGAGCGGCGCGGACCGGGCCCGCTCCGTCCCACGGGCACGCTGTGTCATGCAGGCCCCGAGCAGGCGGAGGCGGTGCCGGGAGGGGGATGGGCCGCTCCCGGTTGGGCCTCCCCGGGAAGTGTCGAGTCATGGGGCTGGGGTGGGGGCGAGGCGAGGCCTGGCCGGGCCGGGCCAGGCCTGGCCTCCCGCTGGGCCTGGGCCGTGTTCCCTCCACGGGGCCGCCGGCCTCCTGTGCCCCGGCAGGGCCCGGGGGGCCGTCCCGCCAGCGCTAGGCCTTAGCCAGGGAGGGCTTTGTCTTCATGCCTTGGAGCGGCTGTCGGGGCAGCGAGGAGGGGAAAGGCATGTCCCGGCCTCCACCCCGCAGCGGCCCTCGGGCCGGGGCTAACGAGTGACTTGGCATGAGCAGAGGCAGACATGTTGTGGCCGCTGTGGCAGCTGAGGCAATCGGCTATATTTTCATCTCCGGTGTCTTGCCTCACTCTGTTTTCAGTTCCAGGCTGAGGATCATCTTTCGTCCTCGTCAAAAACCGTTTGAGTAACAGTGGTCTCTTGGATCCCAGCCCATGTGTGTGAGCCACTTCACTGCCTCGTGAGGAGTGGAAATAGAGCCTAAAGATAAATTTCCCAGATCCAGGAATACTTGGAAGTGACTTTTTGGCCTTGCCAGAGGCACTTTCGGTCTCTTTAGTGTCCCTTGTTTATGTTCTCCTTTTTGTTTGCAACTCCTAAAGTTTACACCTGCTTCATCCTGCTGAGTTCCAACAAGATATGCCAAGAATTCAGTGTCTTTGATAAAACTTGTGATGGATGCGATCTTTCCAGGGTCATATTTTGCAGTGAGCGAGGTGAACAGTATCATTCAAAATTAATTTCTACTCGGGCATACTTCTGACTACACAGGAACCAACAAAAATTTCCCCAACTGGAAACCAGTTACTTTTAATTGCCGTTCTTTGGGTCAGCGCTGCTGGCAGCCATCTTGCTGTACTGAGGCCCAGCATGGCGAGTAGCATTGCAGGAGCTAAGAGAGTGTGGTTTCCAAAGGAATTCTTGTTTTCATGTGCCTGCCTGCCTGAAACAGTGTTTGAGAACTTGGCATCTCAAGCAGGGGTATGAACTCAGCGCTTGGTTGTCATGTGCTGTTTCAGTAAGCAGCTGCAATCATAGATACCTCACTCATTTACTTCTATAGATAAAATGTTTCATGTGTATTTTGAGGGGGTTTAATTCCTACCTGGGGAAAGCAGATCTGCCTGTAAAATGGATGTTCAGGGGTGTGAGACGCCTCAGACTGGTTTTATCTCAGAAGCAAGTTGATGAGGACATTGATAAAAAGGCAAACCAGCGTGCAGAAGTCATGACTCTTCACTTTCGTTACTGCAGCTGGAATCACTTTGAGTCAGTGACTTTTTGCTATATATTTAGCACAGACTTGCAGGAACAACTTGTTTCCTCTGTATAAGTGGAGCTTTGGAGATTGGTAGTTGTTTTGAGAAGAATCACTAACTGATAATTACTTTCTGCTCTTGCTCTTCATGCCACCTACCATAATGCATAGCTGCTGGGCATTATCACATGCTGAGCAAAGGGAGCTGTGACATAGATAAAAGCTGTGAATTGATACTATGTTGTAACAAGTTCCCTCACCCTTTTCCGTTGTCAAATGGGGCTGTTGTGACTGCTCTGAGAGAGAAAAGGGCACTGAGGATGTGAATGAGCAGCCCATCGAGTTTGCTTCAGTTTTATTGATGGCTTATTCTTCCTATGCCAGTTTGGCCATTAGCTGTGCCGTTATGGCACAGGGGCAGGCTTGACACAGGCTTTGAATTTCCTTTTAATTCCAAAGAGCTCTAAAACTGTGTTTTGTGCTTGGTTTATCTCTTTGTTGAGTCAGTGAAAGGAGCAAGAGGGAAAGTGTGTGAGGGAGCTGACCAAAGGGGTGAGTAAGGGAGATGATCTAGAGGATTTACATCACCTCTGACAGGAAGCTCATTGAGGAGCTGTAAAAACTACCCAGGTTAGCTGTTTGTCCTGCCACTTGATGAAGTTTACCAGCACACATAGGAAAGTTGGCTGGAGAGAGCCCCAGCCCATGCCTTGGGCTTTCCGGCTTGGTGTTCCAGTTCATGCTCTCCTTTGCTGATGGCGGGTGTCTGGGATTCTCTGAGCATGGTTGAGGTGCACAGGTATATTTTGCTCTGTCATTTCGGTTACGCACTGGAATGTGTAACTCTTTGTGAAAGCACAAGGAACGCCCAGGAGAGATGCAATGATGGCAAATAGTGATAATAGTAATACTCTAAATTGCTCCTGGAACATAGGCAGTGCTCGTCTCTCAAAGTCTGTTGGAGAAATAGCATCACTCTGCTGTGTAGCTGACATGAAATGTCATAACACCTGTGTTTCTTTGTCTGCAGAACTCTTGGGTCAGAAAACTGAAGCTGACCTTGCGCATGTAGATGCCTACATCTGAGACCTGTGTTCCATTTTTAATGCGTCCAAGCTTTTCGATTGCTCTAAGTGCAGTGATGTACTGACAGCATTGATCCAGCCCTTACTTCTTACTTAGGAAACTGTAGATTAAGTTCTTCAGTACTAAAACTTTTCTTCTCCCATTTAGCAGAACCATGTGGACCTCATACTGTGCTCTTCAGCATTGTTTCATATCTGAAGGTGCCTAAACTTTCTTTCCAGATTCATACAACTTTTTGTTTATGGACAGGTTTGGTCCAGAAACTTCCACTTGCTGCTCAGTTCTTCTTCCATTTATGTTTATCTGTCCCATACTGTTTTTCAGACTGCCTGGCAGTGACTGCATCCCATGGGGCAGACACTCAGTTTCAATGACAGTTTATGTAGCCAAACTCTGGCAGTGGTTTTCTTATCAACAGGTCTTTGGATCCACATCTTGTGTGCAGAGGGGTATGAGTTACATGCACACTTCCAACAGGCTAATCAGGAGTATTGTTTCTTTCTGGTGTCGCTTAGGTAAAGTTCTAAAATCTTTGTGCTAAATTAATTTCCAGTGGCCAGGAACTAATGCTGAGGCAAGGTCCTTACTAGTATGTTGCTTGGTTTCAGTACTGGTTTAACCACAAGATCCTCTCTTGGCTTGACAGTGTATTGGTTCAGTTTTCTTACTGCTTGCTCAGTTTTCCTGGAAATCCCAGACTTTTTTAGGACTCTACAAGACCACATGGTAGGTTGAAGATGAAATTCATGAGCTCCTTCCAGGGTGTATCCAGCAGCCTGTTTTGTGTCTTCTTGGGTTTGGAGAATGGATCTGTAAATCTTACATTGTAGCGAATGGATGTTGATGGCTTAAATCTTGTGCCCTTTCAATGAAAAGAGAAAAAAGATGACTTTCACAGTGCTGGCAGTCCACAAAAGACATGTTTTGCAACTACTCCTTTTGTTGACTTAAAATAACATTGTCTGCCATTTGCGACGTATTTCCCATGCTACCAGGGCTTATGTGAAGCTTGAAGACTTCTTGGAAGCAAGCTGTCTGCCTTCCAAGGCTTGCTTGGTGGTGTTCCCCTTTTTACATGTTAGAGAAAGGACCCAGTAGCATATAGCCAGTCTTGGAAAAACCTCTGCTCTGAGGAGTGGGGGGGCCTGGGGTAACATTACAGGGTACATATGTCACCCCTCTGTGACAGACTTCTAAAAATGCAGTGAGTGTGCCAAGTGTCACACTGCTGCCACGGTTGGTCTTCTGCCACTTACAGGCAAGGCTTTATTTCTTCTTGTTATTTTGTCCTTAACAGAGTGAAATCATAGAGAGATAGAATAGTTAGGGTTGGAAAGGACCTTAAGATCATCAAGTTCCAACCCCCCTGCCATGGGCAGGGACACCTCACACTAAACCATCTCACCCAAGGCTTCGTCCAACCTGGCCTTGAACACTGCCAGGGATGGAGCATTCACAACCTCCCTGGGTAACCCATTCCGGTGCCTCACCACCCTCACAGTAAAGAACTTCCTCCTCATATCCCATCTAAACTTCCCCTGTTTAAGTTTGAACCCGTTACCCTTTGTCCTGTCGCTACAGTCTCTAATGAAGAGTCCCTCTCCAGCATCCCTATAGGCCCCCTTCAGATACTGGAAGGCTGCTATGAGGTCTCCACGCAGCCTTCTCTTCTCCAGGCTGAACAGCCCCAACTCTCTCAGCCTGTCTTCATACGGGAGGTGCTCCAGTCCCCTGATCATCCTCATGGCCCTTCTCTGGACTTGTTCCAGCAGTTCCATGTCCTTTTAATGTTGAGGACACCAGAACTGCACACAATACTCCAGGTGAGCTCTCACAAGAGCAGAGTAGAGGGGCAGCATCACCTCCTTCGATTTGATGGTCACGCTCCTTTTGATGCAGCCAGTGTCGACACCATTGTCCACAAAGCTTCCACCTCTTTGCTGGTGCTTTCTGCTTGCTTAGAACAAAGCCAGACTTCATTTTTTTTGTCAGAATCAAACCAAACTCTGCAAAGTTTTCTGGTCTGACCCTAGGCACTGGCACATCTGGAATACTTGGAGAAAGCAGCCAGGCATGCACCAAGAGCGGTTACAATAGTCCACCACTGTTGTGGCTGGCTGAAGTGCAGCTTCCGAGGGAATCAATTGGTTCAAATTCATATTTATTTCATAGGGGAAATTATTTGCTGTATTAGATTATGAACGAAAATACTTAATTTGCCTTTCTTCCATTTCCTTGCTGTTTGATTTGCTCCTTTTTGTTAAGGGGGATCTGTTGTATTTCTTGTGGCATACTGGGCTGGAGCTTGCAGTGATTTCTGTGAAGGTATCATGGAAAGGTTCTTACCTTCTATAAAATAAAGAAGCCCCCATTTTGAATATTTCTACTGGCTTGCTAGGTTTAGCTAATAAACCTCGACAGGGTAAACTCTTACAACTCTTCCTGTTAGGGGAGCTGCAGCATTATCCTTTAATTCCCCTATTTATGTGGGATTTGACACCAAATAGACTTGAACTTTTGTCTCGGTAGCAGTGGTTACATGTGATTTCAGATGAGCCTGACTAATTCTTTAAAGCAAAACATCTTGCAGTCAGCAACATCTCACTGACCACTTCTGTTCAGAGATAGTTTCATAGCTATTTCCATTTGAGGCTACTGAAGTAATTATATTTACTGACAGAAAATATTGTGCTTTGAATTCCTTCAGCAGGTGCGTGGGAAACTGTTCTCTGTCTGAAGCGTAGTTTACAAAAGTCAAGGTAACAAAGAAGCCTGTAGAAAATGGAGATAAAAACAGGCAGAGGGTGGAAAGGGGACAGCATTTATCAGTCAGACTCATAACTTCTGTTTTCTGTACCAGTTCTAAAGCAGATGACTTATCGACCGCAATTCTGAAGCAGAAAAACAGGCCCAATCGGTTAATTGTTGATGAAGCCATCAATGAAGACAACAGTGTTGTGTCACTGTCCCAGGTGCGTCATCTGTAAGGGCAAAGCATTTAATCTGGTAATTTGCAAGCTGTTGCTGTGTTTTGGCTTGAGAGGTAACTTTGCAACGCGAGTCTGAGTATTTGTGTCAGCAGCTGCAGCTGTGGCAAGTATGGGGTGGGTCTTGTCTTGTTTCCTAATGCTCTTCCATGGTGAAAGTATATTTTGATCTCAGATTGTGGGATTCAGTAGAACTTGCTTCCAGGATGACCACCTGAGTGGGAGTTGGTCCTTGTGGACTTAGTATTATTTTTCCCCAGATGTTATTTTTCAAAATCAAGTAACTGTCGTTCAACTGCTTGAAGTCCTTTTTTTTCAAAAGCTTTTGCTAATTCTGTCACTATTTACAGGCAAAAATGGATGAATTGCAGCTGTTCAGAGGAGACACTGTTCTGCTAAAAGGAAAGAAGAGGAGAGAAGCAGTCTGCATTGTTCTCTCAGATGATACCTGCTCAGATGAGAAGATTCGTATGAACAGGGTTGTTCGCAACAACCTGAGAGTGCGCCTGGGTGATGTGATCAGGTAAGGATTTGCTTGCTAATCCTTGCCTGTCCTGGGTTGCCTAAGTGATCTGTGTGGTGGTTCTGAACTGACTGAGTCAGCAATAGAGTCAAGGTCTGCAGGAAGTTCTCTTACATCTTCCAGGGGAGATCACAGAAATGTTTGCAAGATCATAGGATCATAGAATGGTTTGGGTTGGAAAGGACCTTAAAATCATGCAGTTCCAACCCCAGTGCCATGGGCAGGGACACCTCACACTGAACCCAGCACTCTGTCCAGCCTGGCCTTGAACGCTGCCAGGGATGAAGCATTCACCACTTCCTTAAGCAGCCCACTCCAGTGCCTCACCAACCTCACAGTAAAGAACTTCCTTATATCTAAACTTACCCTGTTTAAGTTTGAACCCATTAACCCTTGTATTACCACTACAATCCCTAATGAAGAGTCTCTCCCCAGCATCCTTGTAGGTCCCCTTTAGATACTGGAAGGCTGCTGTGAGGTCTCCATGCAGCTTCTCTTCTCCAGGCCGAACAACCCCAGCTTTCTCAGCCTGTCTTCATACGGGAGGTGCTCCAGTCCCCTGATCATCTTCATGGCCTCCTCTGGACTTGTTCCAACAGTTCCATGTCCTTTTTATGTTGAGGACACCAGAACTGCACACAATACTCTAGGTGAGGTCTCATGAGAGCAGAGTAGAGGGGCAGGATCACCTCCTTCGACCTGCTGGTCATGCTCCTTTTGATGCAGCCCAGGATACAGTTGGCTTCTGGGCTGCGAGTGCACACTAAAGCTGGCTCATGTTCATTTTCTCATTGACCAGCACCCCAAAGTCCTTCTCCACAGGGCTGCTCTGAATCTCTTCTCTGCCCAACCCGTAGCTGTGCCTGAGATTGCTCTGACCCAGGTGTAGGACCTTGCACTTGGCATGGTTAAACCTCCATGAGGTTGGCATCAGCCCACCTCACAAGTGTGTCAAGGTCCCTCTGGATGGCATTCCTTCCCTCCAGGGTATCAACCGAACCACACAGCTTGGTGTCATCGGCAAACTTGCTGAGGGCGCACTCAATCCCACTGTCCATGTCAGCGATGAAGATGTTGAACAAGACCGGTCCCAACACCGATCCCTGAGGGACACCACTCGTTACTGGTCTCCAGCCGGACATTGAGCCATTGACCACAACTCTTTGTGTGTGGCCATCCAGCCAGTTCTTTATCCACCGAGTGGTCCATCCATCAAATTGATGTCTCTCCAATTTAGAGACAAGGATGTTGTGCAGGACAGTGTTGAATGCACAAATCCATGTAGACAATGTCAACTGCTCTGCCCCTGTCCATCAGTTCCATAGCCGCATCGTAGAAGGCCACCAAATTGGATCAAGGATCTCGCTTTATTTTTAAGTGTTTCTGCTGTATGCATATTCAGATTAGTAGTATTAAATTATTCTGAAGATTCTTGAAGTCTCTTCAGGACCTTCACAAGCCCAGGTCCTGTTACTAAACCGAGTTGTTCATTTATCCCACTGCTGTCACATCCCAAGTTCACATTGTCAGGTGAACTTGCAAACATTTCTTGTCTAACTTTTTCATGTCCAGTGTTAACTGTGGAAGGCATTAAGCAGCATTGTAGTTTATCTTATAGTATCTGTGGCAAACAGAAGTTAAAATGTGTGCTAGAAGTGAGTGACAAAAGCATGAACCAGTCAAATAGGTTAAAAATCCTTGAAGGATGTTTATATTCCAGTTTTCCATGGAAAATGTTTGTATTCCAGTTCCATGGGAATGTCTCGCGTGTTCTGGGAGAATTGAAGCCTGGTTTCTGACAGTACGCTTTCTGAGGCAATCTCTGGAATAACCTTTAAATGCAAGATGTGTTTCATATAAACTTTGTAGAGGGAAAAAAATGAGGCTGTTCCACCCATCCCTCTACTACTAGAAAATGCAAGTTTTAAACGCCACTGTATTTGGAACAGAACAGTGCTTTGTACCAGTCTGGATTTAAAATTAAGGTGAATCTTTACTTAACCTCTTGCGAGGTAACTGTTGGAGTAACTTGTGACAGTTCAGCCTGTGTTCTCCCCTCCTCTGCTGAGACTGTGTCTGTGTACTTCTCAGCCTCCCAAATCTGTTACTAGTTGTCTTAAATTCATTGTGGGGGGATAAAATTTTAACACTTCCTGACCTCAAAGTTTTTCTTGCTGATCTCTGACTGCTTTATTGTGTTAGTTTCTGTGGTTTGTTTTTTGCCAAAATCCAGACTCATGCACTAATAACTTCCTGCTTGTGGTCTGTCTTGTCCTTTACCCTTCTGCTGTGTCCTCTCTATAAGGCATGTGGTAGAAGAATCCAGTAAAAGTCTTTAACAAGACTCACATACACAGAGGTGCATTTTTAGCTGAAGTTCCACATAGGCTCTTAGTAGCTGGCAAAGCCAGTTTGAGCTCTCTGCCACAGCCTGATACTCTGTTGTCTTAGGCTGCAAAATAATAACTGCAGTGTTTATTTAAGAAGGAGGAAGGGGCCTTCAGACTTTAAGCTAAATGTCAGTCTCTGTAAAATGTGACAGACACCTGGCTACCCCTGGTTGGTACTGCAGGAGCCCTTGCTCAGAATCAGAGTTGTTTGCCGCAGGGGCTCTGCTGTCTGTCAGAAATTGGAGAGAGGCCGGAGGAAAGAGCTACTTCCAGCTTCCTTTTCCCTTGCAGCCGGTTCAGGAGTGGCTTGCTGTTGAAAAAAAAGTTAGCTTGCAACTCTTAGAGTTCTTTAGGGTGCATTAGTAACTTGTGAATGTGCCATGGGGATAACAATGAGGGCTACAGAAGAGCAGAAGGGTCAGAAGACAGTAGGAAACTCCCCAGTGGTCTTGGTTAAGGCTAAGAAGAGTGAAGGAAAGCATGTGTTGTGAAGGCTGGCTCTTGATTGGTATGGTTTTTGCATAGTTAGCATTGAAATGTTCTTGTGCAGGTGGGAAATACTCATCAGGGCTTTGGAGGGTTCTTTCTGTTTTTTGTACTGGCCTGGGAAGGGGCATCACTGATGTTTTCAGACTGGAGTTAAGTCCAGCATGATGTGGCTAACTGGAGTTTCCTTCTGTTGCAGCATCCAGCCGTGCCCAGATGTGAAATACGGCAAACGTATCCATGTGCTGCCAATTGATGACACTGTGGAAGGGATCACGGGGAACCTGTTTGAAGTCTATCTCAAGCCGTACTTCCTGGAAGCATACAGACCCATCAGGAAAGGTAATAGTGCCTGTTACTGCAGTCCTGATGGTAGTGAGTATGAGCTAGTCTTGAGACTGAATAAAAAGAATTTCTAGACGCTCATACAGATCTCTCTGAAGCATTAGACTGACATCTGTAGAGTGAGATTTTGCTGATGCTGATATAATTTTCCTAGTCTTCAGAAGAAATGGTGATTGCTGCTGCTGTGTGGCCGAGTAACTTGATAGTTCTGGGGGGGGGTTTGTGCTACATGAGATTGGAGAGCATGAGAAAAGGCTCAGGTAGAACTCGGGAGAAAATCTCATTAAACTAAGTGGCTACCACGTGATGGAACTGGAGAGTTTCTGCCATAGAACTGGGGATTTGTTTGGATATACCACTTGGCACCCTGATTAAATTCATTTCTTCAGAGTAATTTAATCATTAACAGGGAGACCATGTGGAAATCCAAATACACTTTTGGAGCTGCGCTAGCAGCACTTCTGCTGGTACAAAAGGTCCTAATACACTGTTGCACAAGTTGAAGTTAATCCAGTTTCTATACCCCAGCTTAGCAAGGAGTAATAGTGCAGTATTATATATCATTCTACTTTTGGAGATAACCAGCTGTAACTAGTAAAAACTAATTATCCAACTTCAAAATGTTTTGGTTTTTTATTGTTAGGACTCTTTGCCTGTTTCAGAAATACTACATTGAAACTGATTGAAAAAGAAATGTGATTCCTTGTCTTTGTACTGTGTATTTAGGCAGCATTCTATTCTATTGTTTGCTTGTTTTGTTTGTTACTGGAGGAAATTTGAGAACTTTAACTGCTGTGGATCTAAACTGTGCCTGGATCATCACAGTACATGCAGCTCTGGAGTTCAAAATGCAGAGCATGCCAGCAGCCTATGCCTGTAACCCCCTTCCCTGTCCTCTGGCACTGCTAGTAGTACAAGGGTGGACTTTTTGCACATGCCTGTTGCAGCAGGCTACTGAAGTATGGGGTTTTACAGGTGACATCTTCCTGGTACGTGGGGGCATGCGTGCAGTGGAGTTCAAAGTGGTGGAGACAGACCCAAGTCCATACTGCATAGTGGCTCCAGACACAGTGATCCATTGTGAAGGAGATCCTATCAAACGAGAGGTGAGCAGAATCCTGCCACGCAGTTCTACTACTGAATACCCTCTGTCCAGAATCTGTGACAGTGCTTGAGAGCAGCAGTGTTTGTGGTTCCTGTTTTGGTATATTGTTATTGAATACATGAGAAACTCTGGTTTCAATAGATGTGCTGCTGCTGAAGGTAGTCAGAGAAATGTATTTTCAGTGTCCTCTTCATATGCTGAGGTAGCATCACTGTGTAGGTTTGCTGAAGAGATGCCATACTTTGGCAGCAGCTGGTTTTGCATCTGCTTCCAGATATCTCACGCTGGAGTTGAATCTTTGAATTCCAGAGTTCCCTTGATGCATAGAAGGGAGAGCTTACAATGCTGCTAAATTTCATGTGAAAAGAAAGCTAGTAGTGCTTTTTCCAGTGATGAATTGAAATCCCCACGATTGATTTGAAGGGTCTGGGATTTAATACTTTTTAAAGCGTCTAGCGTTGAGTGTACCAAGCTTGAGACAGCCTGAGTATCTTGTCTGTCAGGTCTCAGCCACCTTGCTGTTACACAGTAGAAAATCTCAGAGAGATGAGCTAAGGTGGTTGTATACTTCATAAAAGTAAGTGCCTTTTTACCACCTGCACATCAGAGTGAGGGCTGGTTTGTAGTTAGCTGCCTTATGAAAAAATTGACCTCTGTGTGACACTTGTGAGCCTGCATCTGGACACCCCCATGAGTCGAACTAGAGTTCTTTGTGACACAGCAGAGACACTTAGAAGAAAGTTCAGCCAAGGCCACTGAAGTGATGAGGGGCTGGAGGCCAGAATGAATGAGGAGAGGCTGTGAGAGTGGGATGATGCAGCCTGGAGAAGGGAAGACAAAGGGATAACTGCCTGATGGGAAAGGTAGATGACCAGGCTGTTGTAACAATTGTGCCCAGGCAGTGGGTCAAGAGAAATTCCCAGTAGATACCAGGAAGAAGGTTTCCCTCAACCCTGGAGCAGGGCCCAGGATGGGCAGGAATCTCCAAACTTGGGGACCTTTGGTGTTAGAGAAAGCAGGGGATGCTGAGTGTGACCTGCCTGAGGTAGGAATTCCCATTTGTATGTCTTGGACTGAACCCTTCTGAGATTCTAGGCTGTCTTATTTTATTATTTTTAGTGTGACTTAATGTTACAGATATATGGGGCAGCAGAGATCTGGACAGCCAAATGAGTGGCTGCTGTAGAGCTGTACCGGAAGAGCTGGTTACAGTTGATCTTATCCAAATGTCTGGATCATAACATTCTCTGTTAAATTTTGAGTCAATCCTAAAAGACAACACTACATCTGAGAACTGTATGGCAGCTTGAGTGTGTTGAGTAATTAGAGGTATCACAGCTTAAGGAATATGTGTATTTTATACTGAGCTTCGCGGTCTTTACTAGTGACATGAGCAGGTCACAGAGCTTGTTTTGTGCTGGAGTCTGTAAGGAATCTGGCAGTAGAGTCTGTTATTCAAGGTACATGCAGGCTGTTCCCTCTCTATGTCTGAGCTAAAATACAATTGTAGAAAATACCCGGAAGACTTGAAAGTCTTTCTGGATCTCGAGGATCTCAAGACAGCACAGAAACACCTACAAGCAAAAACCCAGACTCCTGGATTCTATGGCCTGGGAGGGGTTCTTGAACTGTTGTTTTCACTCAGATATACTTCCTTCCTGGCAGGATGAAGAGGAGTCACTGAATGAAGTGGGCTATGATGACATTGGTGGCTGCCGGAAGCAGCTGGCTCAAATCAAAGAGATGGTGGAGCTTCCCCTCCGACACCCTGCGCTCTTCAAGGCCATAGGGGTGAAGGTAGGTTCCTCTTGATGTCAGAGGCTTGTGAGGCATTGGTGTGGAAATAAGTAATTGGTGAGGGGTTTGTTTTTTTTTAATGCTAGTGTTAGGAAATTATTTCCTTACGTGTTCTGGACACATGTACTGGCAGCTTGTAAAGTGGAGTGATGCTTTGAATCAGTGCTGTCAGTTACTGGCAAGA
Organism: Pezoporus wallicus; assembly: GCF_028554395.1. Classification (NCBI taxonomy): domain Eukaryota; kingdom Metazoa; phylum Chordata; class Aves; order Psittaciformes; family Psittacidae; genus Pezoporus; species Pezoporus wallicus. The sequence continues at coordinate 1,026,637 of NW_026639091.1, read as the reverse complement.
TTTTTGTTTGTGTGTCATGCAAAGTAGAAAGGGTGTTGATGAGCAATGCTGGGATGGCAGCTGTTGCATGAGTTTGCATCACAATTTTGGACTGGCTTTATCAAATGCTTACAATTGCACTATGAAGCTACTTACACATTGAAGTACTAGCTCACCACTGAAGTCCTTTGCCTTTGTCCTCAGCCTCCACGTGGGATCCTGCTGTATGGTCCTCCTGGCACTGGCAAAACACTGATTGCCCGAGCTGTGGCCAATGAAACAGGAGCTTTCTTCTTCCTGATCAACGGTAAGTTTTGTGGCTGATTTGGCCCCCAGATCTGCTGTGTGCTCATTCATCTATCTTGTGGTAATGAATGTTGTCAGTAGGGCTCACAGAGCCATGTTGTCTCTCTGACATCCTTCCTTACCTCTTCCAAGTGTCTGGAAACATCTGTAGTGGCACTTCCCTTAAGCTCATTGTGTTGTGTCAAGGTGTCTGGAACTTAGCTTTGGACTTGGAGTCTGTCTCTCTGGGTGTTCATTTATGTTGAAGAGGACAGAGCGGGGAGTGAAGCGCTGAGGTTATTCTGAGTGTATGGGATGCAGGACACTTAGATCTGTTGCTGCCACCACATTCCATTCAGAAAAGAAGCCAGTCTGCTGTGGATTACTTTTATCTCAAGTAAATCACAAGATCTGTTTTGTTTCATGTAACATTAACTGGGGGGAGCTTCCCTGGAAGCTATAATGAGTACCTTAGGACTTAGCTACAAGCGACAGAACCTGCTGTCAATAGCTCTCTCCCAAACCAGCTGGGATGATTGCTGATAATGTCCAGTAAGGACTGAATTCCTCACTGCTTTTACAGTCAGTGCTGGAATAACTGAACATTTTTACTTAAGGTGTGCTGCTTTTCTTTTCTGATTTCAGTCACACAGACCCATGAAGGTGATAGCAAAGGAGTGTGTAGCACAGCATGGAAGTAGGGGAGTGACTTCCTTTGTATCTCGAGACAGCAGATGTAAATGGGCTGGTTTTAACCATATGTCGCCCTTGTCATATACTTCCTGAAGTGTGGAAGCTGTCACTGAATGCTAATGAGCCAGCCGTTCCTTAAGGCACTTGTACTCCTGTTGCATAATAAAAATAGCACTGTTAGAGTTAGTGGTGGGTTCTGTCTGCTGGTCCCAAGCCTTGGAGCTGCTGTAGACAGAGCTAGTATGAGCTGGTGAATTACCTGTAATGGTACTCTTAGTATTGGTGGCGTTGCCAGGCTTCAGTCAGCTAGCAGCTTTGCGCTCCTGATGGTCAGGTTTCTTTCTCTTGGGTCCTTTAGAAACATACTTTCATGACACTCTCATCAGCATGGTGGAAAAATCCGTAAAAACAGAGTGAATCTGTAAGCCTGCACTATTGTTCAGCAGTTGTAGGAGATCTCAGGGGAATATGTCCTTCCTTGGGGGTTGATGTGCTTACACATTCTTAGGGTTTTATTTTTTATTTATCCTCTGAGAGGAGATAGGGTTTATTGTTGTTTTGGTTGTTTTTTTTTTAAATAATTTATAGGATTTTACAGAGGTATATATGTGTATGTGTGTGATATAAGCTAAAGGCAGCTTCAGTATCTAGAGCTTTTTCCTTCCCTACCGTGACAGTTTATCACCATATAATTTGATTGCTTCTCTTGCAAGCTAGGACTGGCATTAACAGTGTGCGGTGTCTCACTGCAGAGAAGCTCACCAAGTGTGAAAATAGGGTAAGGAAAGAGGCAGTTAAAGGTAGCTCACTGACTAGCGCTGCATCCTGTTAGAGTAAACTGAAAGCACCAGAATAATCATAGAAGGTAATTCTGCACGCTGTTTTTGCCTGTTCAGCTGCAAATTTAGTGAACTCCGTTGATAGTATTTGCTTTGGCTTGAAATATAGATTGTTCCATGTGAAAGTTGTACTAAGAAAGACTGAGCTATGTGTGTTGGGGCTGGCTGCCTTTCTTCTGGGTGCCACAGTGCTGCTGTTTTTCAGGTCCTGAGATCATGAGCAAGCTGGCTGGTGAGTCTGAGAGCAACCTGAGAAAAGCCTTTGAAGAAGCAGAGAAGAATGCTCCTGCTATCATCTTCATTGATGAACTGGATGCCATTGCTCCTAAGAGAGAGAAGGTAAAGAAAACCTGAAGGAAGTAAAGTAGTACCTCCATTTTGATAGTAGCTGTCATGAATCTCTGCATTTGACTGCCAGGTAAAGCAGTATTTAACTTAACACCTGATTTCAGTTGGACATGAGAATTGGGTATCGTTCTATAACAGCTCGTGGCTGTCATATCTGTCCACTCTGGTGCCATACTACCTCCTGTGCTGTGTTGTAGAGCTTTTGATCTAAGCACTGCTTTCTCTCTCCATAGACCCATGGGGAAGTGGAACGCCGCATAGTGTCTCAGCTGTTGACTCTTATGGATGGACTGAAGCAGAGAGCACATGTGATTGTCATGGCAGCTACCAACAGACCTAACAGCATCGACCCAGCACTCAGGCGATTCGGTAACCACAGCTGCCGTGCCTTTCCTGTACATCATACACTTTGTTACAGGCTGTGCTTCAAGGGCTTTGGAAGGATTAAGCAGAAATTAATGCTAAACATCTTCCATATGTTACATAAACTATTGACTTGTCTCCAGCTGCTTGCTTGAAATCCAATTCTAGGCTTCCAGCCTTTGGTATCATTTTTCATGCCATATTAGGGTAGAAATGTGTAGGAAAAAAAAACCACTTTGAAGAGAAAAAGTACATTAGCCTCTATTCAGTGAACCTATTTGAGGACATACTGAAGGAGTAAATGCGTAAGGGGATGTTCATGCCTTCGGTTGCATAAGGTTCTGAATTGTCTGATTCTCTTACTGATAAGAAATCCATTTCTGAAGTCCAAGTTTTCAGAACTTTGTGTTGTGAATTAATGTCTGGTGTCAGAGCAGTTGGTAAGGTCTGTAATAGCAAACAAGTCAAGTGTGCAGGGGGAAATGGCCTCTTAAATGTGTAGTGAGCCATTTGAATGCATAGCTATGGCTAGAGGAAAATTATAAGGTACCTGAGTTAATATTGCAGTAATACCTGGGTTTCCCAGCTCTCCAGACACTGGGACTACTTGTACTTCTGTGAAAGCTCTGAAAAATTGAATTTCTTGGTATTTGTGTAGTTTTGTGATGAGGGCACAAAGGTAGTAATAAACACAAATGTGTCATGGTGCATTGGTTGAGGGCGGCATTTTTTCCTAAAAATGAAGCTTAGAAAAAGTTAACTAAACCAGCAATCCTCAGTGTTATATAATCTTGAACTGTAGTTGATCAGTAGTCTCACTTTCCCTACGTGGCCAAAGCCTTTCCTCCTTCTCTGATCTGACTCTGCTGTCTACTGTGCTGACAGATGCTGCAGAGAAATCCCAAAAGTCTGGCATTTTCTGAAATTGTATGTTTGTGGCTTGCCACCATGTTGTTCAGTCAGAGGAAGGCAGCAACTGCAGCTCCTCTGGTTTGCAGAATCAGCAGCTCAACATCATGTTTTGTATTCCCCAGGTCGTTTTGACAGAGAGGTAGATATTGGTATCCCAGATGCTACCGGGCGCCTGGAGATCCTGCAGATCCACACAAAAAATATGAAGCTGGCTGATGATGTGGATCTGGAGCAGGTGAGTAGTGAGCTATTGGAAAGCTTGTCTCTGCAGACAGATATTCCCGATGCTCTCTTTTATAGTTGAACAGTTGTTAAGGTTTGATCACACAACTGGAGTTGCTCACTTAGGACAGCATGACACTCTGCAAGTGTGTGATCTAACCAGTTTACCAGTGACCAGAAATCATCGCTCACTATTATGGCTAAATGAAACAAATGTGTATCAGTTCACTGTGGACACGCCTTACCACTGTCCTCCTGGGGTTTTTTGCTGACACATTCCCTTTTAAAGTAAAACAGTCTCACACAGAGCTGGGTGAGCATTGTGGTGGCATTGGATACCACATGTAAACCGGATGGTTCCTGTCATCTCTGTCCTGAATGAAGAACTGCAGTCCTCTGAGTTATCTTTCTGCAAGCCACCTGAATTCCAGTTGCAGCTTTGATCTCAAGTAGGAGGTGGAACAGGAGTGTCTTTGCCTGTTAAATATGTGGTAGCACTTGTCTTGAATCTGCAGCAAAGTACTGATGTTGCTGTCCTACAGAGGTTTGTTGCACTTCCCAGTGGGTGACCAGAGTATGCATTGCCCTTGCAGTGCACTTGCTTGTATCCCTGTGAGTCATAGTCAGTGCTCTGCTTTCAGGTGGCAAACGAGACCCATGGCCATGTTGGTGCTGACTTGGCTGCTCTTTGCTCAGAAGCTGCTCTTCAGGCTATCAGAAAGAAGATGGATCTCATAGACCTTGAAGATGAAACAATTGATGCTGAAGTGATGAACTCCCTGGCTGTGACGATGGATGACTTCAGGGTAATGCAGGAGTGCCCTTTTCTTTGCGGTGCAGTGTCTTAATTGCTTATCTGAAGCAAGTGAATGTAAACTATTAGCATTCATATAATGCTATTTCTTCTAACAACAGTGGGCTCTGAGCCAGAGCAATCCTTCAGCTCTTCGGGAGACTGTGGTGGAGGTGCCACAAGTTACCTGGGAAGATATTGGTGGTCTAGAAGATGTAAAGAGAGAACTCCAGGAGCTTGTACAGGTAAGGGTTTCCAGCAGATTTTTGCTTAGCGTTCTTGAAAGATAATTAGAATAACAAGATCCAGTTCTTCAGATTCCCATTTGGGCTGTGAACAGGGTAAGTGCAGGGGTTTTTATGGTATTTGGACTAAAAATATCAGGCTGTCCATCTTGGTGAACTTGGAGAGGAAGACGCTGAGAAACAGCATCAGGCTTTCCTTATCTGAGTCTCCTATGTCACCTTGGGTGCGTGTTGTGTTACATGCAGAAACAGCAGCAGTTCTGCTTCTCTTTTTGGTGACCAGCAGTGCGACCACTGCTGAGAATCCTTTTAAGGGCTGGCTTTATATGCCAGAAAATAGATGAAGATTCTTATACAGAGAGCCTCTGAAGGGCTTCTCATTGGCATTACCACAGGTACAGGTGAGAAGTAATTGTGAAGCCTTCTGTGAAGGGAAAGACTGGGACAGAAAGTCATAGAGGATCTATGGAAACTCTTGGGGGCTGTATTTGGGTGGTATGGGTTTGATACGTTCCTGCTTTCAGTTGGCACTGTAGGAACATCCTGTCTGTGAATAAAAGAATCTTAATTTTCAGCCTAATTTTCTGATGTTGAAATTGTCACCTGCCTCTGACCTCGTTGCTGAGGATAAATGCGCACATAATACACCTTGCCTGTCTCTGGAGAGCAGAGTGAATAGGGTAGATAATGAGATGTTCCCTTTTGCTTCTGCGGGGCAGAGTGAAGTTGGGATTAAGTTGGAAAACTGCCCAAACTGGTATTTAGTTCTTAAGAGGTGAATAGGTTGTTTTAGGCAGCTTTCTAATTTAGCTGTGATGCTTTTCAAACCAGCTTCAGTTTAAAAACTCCAGCAGACAGGATCTTTTATTTAACCCACCAGAAATCTCAGGTAGTGTTCCTGGTAGGAGGAGAAACAAAACTGACCTACAGAAAGATGTCCCTGTCCATGTCAGAGGCATTGGACTGGATGACCTTTGAAAGTCCCTCCCCAGCAAAACCATTCTGTGGTTCTAAAATACAGGCCTGTTCTGCTTCATGAGAAGTTTTTGTTTGTTTTGATCTCCTTCAGTATCCTGTGGAGCATCCAGACAAGTTCCTCAAATTTGGCATGACCCCATCGAAAGGGGTTCTGTTCTACGGGCCACCGGGTTGTGGTAAGACACTGCTGGCCAAAGCCATTGCCAATGAGTGCCAGGCAAACTTCATCTCCATCAAGGGGCCGGAATTGCTCACCATGTGGTTTGGTGAGTCTGAAGCCAACGTGCGTGAGATCTTTGACAAGGTGAGTGCTGCTTCTGCAGCTTCTGCTGTGCTGTGTTTGTGCTCAGGTATCCCTAGAACTTTGCTGTGTCTGTCGAACTGGCCTGGTGGTTGGTTGTGTCTTTTATGTTTTCCCCACTTGCACTGAGAGCAGGAGCTGCTTTCCTGCCATCGGGGAATTAATCCTCTTCAGCAACATAGCTATTTACTCTTGTTCTCTGGTTGCAGTTTGCTCTGTTGGTACAGGACAATAGATGCTTCAGTGCCCTAGCAGTGAGGCCAGTGTTAGGATGGCACAGGATACCCTCCGCATCCCTGAGAATTTACCTTAACACCTCATTAGCTGTCACCACCTAAAGATTTGCAAAATATCCTGTGGGTTCTTGTCCTGCAGTATACATGGCTTAGGAAGGAGCTCCCTCCTGCCCAGTGCCCTGTAGATAGAGTCACCTCCTGTCCCAGAAGGTATCAGCATGGAATATCTTGGGAATCTTCATCCTTATAGCAAGGGAAGGTGCTGCCAGGACAAAGTAGAACTAAGAGTGAGAGAGAAAACTTTAGGGGACCTCAGAGACAGTGTAGTCCAGCTGTTTTTCCAGAGCAGGGAGATAACTTGGGAATTTGATCGAGTTGCTCAGGGCCTCATGTTCTGAGCACATGCTAAGGGTGGAGAATCCCTGATGTCTCTGGACCTGCATGTTAATGTTTGAGCTGTGAGTGTGAAGAATTTCCTTATGTCTAGCTGGAATTTTCTTTGCAGCAGTTTGTGCTGATGGGCTTTCATCTTTTCACTGCACACCTTGAAGAAAAATCTGGGTTTTCCCTATAACTGCCCATGAGGTAGCTGAAGACAATGATTGGGTTTCCCCCTTCCATTGAATATAACTCACCTACCGACACTTGAGTGCCTGAATAGCCAGTTGACATCCCCAGGTCTTGCAGGGACAGTTTGGTCCAGGCATACTGGCTTCAGCTTTCCCTCTGGGCATCAGAGTTATCACGCTTCTGCCTGGCTAACCACAAGCCCAGCTGTGGGGAAATTCAGCTTGTGTTTCAGGAGAGTCTGACTGAGGGTTTGTGTGGCAGGAGACTGCTCTAGAGCAGCTCCCTCAAGCTCTTGTTGCTGCAGCAGTGCTCTCATATTCCTCTTAGGTACTTCAGTGGTAGGGTAGGCACAGTCATTGTGCTCCTTGCTGGGTGTTAATATGGACTAGTTGTTCCATTTTGCTTTTTGCAGGCCCGCCAAGCAGCCCCTTGTGTGCTCTTCTTTGATGAGCTGGACTCCATCGCAAAGGCTCGAGGTGGGAATATCGGTGATGGTGGTGGTGCCGCAGACCGTGTCATCAACCAGATCCTGACAGAGATGGATGGCATGTCCACCAAGAAGAACGTCTTCATCATCGGTGCCACCAACCGGCCAGACATCATTGACCCAGCCATCCTGCGCCCCGGCCGTCTGGATCAGCTCATCTACATCCCTCTGCCTGATGAGAAGTCCCGGGTGGCTATTCTTAAAGCCAATCTGAGGAAATCACCAGTTGCTAAGGTAGGACCTGCCCCCATGTCTGGCTTGGGTTTGCTGTGTCCTGCACATGTCTCTCACAAGCTAGGGGCAGAGCAGAGGGGTGGCGGCCACTCCAAGTAGTACTTGGTACAACTGGAAAACCTCCAGTTCCTTAAGGGTGGAAATGAAGAGGTAGTGGGAGGTTTGAGTTCTGAAGTGTCCGTGTGTACATGCAGCAGGTCTTTGAATGAAGAGGTAGAGGGAGACTTGAGTTCTGAAGTGTCCGTGCATACGCACAGCAGGTCTTTGTCCCAAAGTGGAGTTCTGCCCACAGTGCAGTAACAGGAAGGCCTGTACAGCAAGAAGAGATTCCTGCAGTCTGAAAGGGAAGTAAATGTAGAACATTTACTGGGGGTGGAAAATGGAAATTGGAGAGGAAGCGCTGCAGTTAATTATTGCTGAACTCAATCATAGGCGAGAGCTGTGTCCCTTGCCTGGGGCAGAGGCAATAATGTAGCTGATAGTTAGTCACAGAAAAGCAAATGTCCAGTGAGAACTCAAGCTTTTTTATGTGAAGCTTACCTTTCTAGGTTCTGTTCAGAAGAAAAGCTTCAAAGGAGACTGCTGTACTACCCCTTCAGTTGAGGGGAAGGAGGAGGAGGTCCCTTCATAGAATAGTTAGGGTTGGAAAGGACCTCAAGATCATCTAGTTCCAACCCCCTGCCATGGGCATGGGTGCCTCACACCATTGTCTTGGTCTGTCCGTGCTCTGCTTTGATTTCCAGTCCAACAGTGTTTGTTTGACTCCTTATTCTGAGACCTAACAGCCTAAATCCACAAGTGCAGAGGCATTTACGGAGGCATTGTGAATTCTTGGTGGTGGGTGCCTGCCTTTGTGTGCAGTTAACTGCTCCTCAAAACAAACTGCACAGCTGATCTTTCCAGAATTGCCCAGAGTTAAGGCAGCACCTTGATACCATGGGAACCTCTCTGTAAGGTGCTAAGGAGGGACATCCTGTCCTTTCTCTAGGATGTGGACCTGGATTTCCTCGCTAAGATGACGAATGGCTTTTCGGGAGCCGATCTGACAGAGATTTGCCAGCGTGCCTGCAAACTGGCCATCCGCGAGTCCATCGAGAGCGAGATCAGGCGGGAACGTGAGAGGCAGACCAACCCCTCTGCCATGGTGAGTGGGGCCCTGAGCTCTTCCTGCTCGCCTGAGCGAGGTGTGAGGGGTTCCTACCTCATGCTTATGCTCAGAGGGTGGACCTGCAGCACCTTGTTCTTGTCTTGTGGGAGGTTGAGGCTCTCCTGGTCTGCGTCATGGTCAGTGTTCATGATCAGAGGCCCTCTCCAGCCCCTGCCCTGGTGGGTGTTGTGGCCTCCTGGCCCAGAGGGAGGCTGTCCATGGACCCTCTGTCCTGCTGCAGGAGGTGGAGGAGGACGACCCGGTTCCCGAGATCCGCAGGGATCACTTTGAGGAAGCCATGCGCTTTGCCCGCCGCTCGGTCAGTGACAACGACATCAGGAAATACGAGATGTTTGCACAGACTCTACAGCAGAGCCGTGGCTTTGGCAGCTTCAGGTAACCACTGGGGAGAGCCCCAGAGCAGAGCAGTGAGGCAGCTTGCTGCTGGGCTCTAGGCAGCAAACCTCTCTTCAACCGTGCTTCCCCATTCTCCCCAACATGCACAGCAGACAGCACACTGTGGCTGTGCTGGAGGTCCACTGTAGCTGTTCTGTTAGTGCTCCTGAAGCTCATTAACCTGTTTCGATAGAATCCTAGAATGATTTGGGTTGAAAGGGACCTTAAAAGCTCACCCAGTTCCAACCCCTGCCACAGGCAGGGACACCTTCCACTAGAGCAGGTTGCTCCAAGCCCCTGTGTCCAACCTGGCCTTGAACACTGCCAGGGATGGGGCAGCCACAGCTTCTCTGGGCACCCTGTGCCAGCGCCTCAGCACCTTCACAGGAAAGAACTTGTCCCTCATATCTAATCTAAATCTCCCCTCTGTCAGGTTAAACCCATTCCCCTTGTCCTGTTCCTACCTGCCCTTGTCAAAAGCCCCTCTCCAGATTTCTTACAGGCTCCTTCAGGTATTGGAAGACTGTGATTAGCAGAGGTGCTCCAGCCCTCTGATCATCTTCATGGCCTCCTTTGAACTCGCTCAAGCATGTCCGTACCGCGCTTTGTGTTGGGGGCCTCAGAGCTGAATGCCAGGACTCCAAGTGGGGTCTCACACGAGAGGAGCAGAGGGTCAGAATCACCTCCCTTGAGCACAAGCAACAGGCAGAAGCTCTGTGAGCCTTTTGCATGACCTGCCCTAAGGCTCCATCCCGTTTCCATTTGGGGGTGTCCTAATTGTCATGGGGTGTTGGTGTAGAGGGAGGGATAGTGCTGAGCTGTGAGGAGGCTTCTGAACAGCATCTCTTCTCTCCCCTTTGCACCGCTGCACACAGGTTCCCATCTGGTAACCAGGGTGGTGCTGGTCCCAGCCAAGGCACGGGAGGCGGCAGTGGGAGCAATGTGTACAGTGAAGACAATGACGACGATCTCTATGGTTAACTCGCTGTCCTCGGTGGACCAAACTCCAAATCAGGCCACGTTGTACAGGGGAAAATCCAGTGTTCAATGGACTCTTGGCTTCTTCATTCCTCGGTCAGAACAGTGTAGCTGCACGTCAGACTTTGTACAGAGGATGTTTTCTGCAGACACAGATCCAAACCGTTGTTCAGTCGGGAGGCAGACAGTGCATTAACAAGGAGGGGAGCTGACTTAATTTCTGAGAAATTTCTGTTCTAGTTTATGTGGCAGAATCAGCAGCTTTAGCAAAGGGTACAACGCTAGCCTGTATTAAAAAAAAAAAAAAAATCACAAAAAGGCACCATAAAAATAATAAAAAAATAATAAAACTCCCACAAAACTCCACCCAGGCCCCAGCCCTTCCTTTGTGTGGTGCTGGGGCTGCCTGCAAACCCACCCATCTCTGTACTGTGATGGAGCCCATCTGTGTGTGCACCCGCTCCCTGCTGCCCTCGGGGTTGCTCTTCCTTTTAACACCCATTAGCTCACATTAGCAGAAGGAATCGCTTTGGAAGCAGCATCTGTGCTCTGACTGCAAGCACTGAGTACAAGAGCCTGGCTGCAGGTACCTGGTGTGTCCCCTGTGCTGGTCGTGAGCAGTCAGAGCTGCTGCTTTGGCTCCTGCAGCAAAGGGCTCCAGCAAGTCCCATCTTGTCCACCCTGGCTGAGGGCAGCACGAGGGGCACTGGGGCTCTCATAGGATAATAGCTAGGGGAAGAGGTTAAAGAGGTTTCTCAGTGCTGCCAAGGCCACCGCTAACCCATGGTACTGAGGGTCCCATCTGCACAGTTTGTGAACACTTCCAGGGATGCTGATTCCACCCCTGCCCTGGGCAGCCTGTTCCGATGCCTGAGCATCCTTTGAGGAAGGAGTTGTTCTGATGTCCCATCTAAACCTCCCCTGGGCAGCTTGAGGCTGTTTCCACTTATCCTGTCACTTGTTTCTAGGGAGAAGAGACCAACCCCACCTCACTCCATTCCCTTTCAGGCAGTTGTAGAGAGTGATAAGGTCCCCCTGAGCCTTCTCTTCTCCAGACTAAATCCCCCAGTTCCCTCAGCTGTTCCTCATCACTTGTGCTCCAGACCCTTCACCAGCTCCTTTGCCCTTCTCTGGCCCCACTCCAGCACCTCAATGTCTGTCTTGTAGTGAGGGGCCCAGAACTGAACACAGGATTCAAGGTGCAGCCTCACCAGTGCCCAGTGCAGGGGGATGATCACTGTCCTGGCCCTGCTGCCACACTATTGCTGGTACAGGCCAGGATGCTGTTGGCTTCTTGGGCACAAGCTGGCTTATGTGGCATTACTGTGGGTAGGGTAGAGGGGAGCTTCAGCACATCCCCTTTATCCCCTTGGGTTTCTGGGGCCAGCCAGTCCCGTGTTGTGCCCCAAACTCGGGAGCTGGGCTCTGCTCATGGCTCTTCCATTCCACTTCCACCTCAGTGCATTGCTCCGTGGCTCATTTCCCTTCTCTGAACTGAAGAACATGGCACTGTCATCCTTGTTTGTGTTCCATGGGACACAATTGGCTCTGTGCACAGGAGCAGGGTGGGGAGGCTGCATCTGGCCAGCCCTGAGCCTCTTTGGGGCAGTGTCTATGGGATGCACAGAGCAGCCACGTGCTCTTGGCTTTTAGGGGTGCGCAGGACCCGAGGGTGTCTGCAAAGGGATAAACGCAGATGGGGTGGCAGGAGGTGACCCCAAGCCTTGGGGCTGAGCCAGGAGGGAGAGGGCCCAGGCAGCAGAAGCTCCTGGCTCAGCCTGTCACATCTTGGAGGGCTCCATCCAACCAGATGGGTTTAAGGGCAGAGCCGTGTCCGGATGGGGCTGCCCAGGAGAGGGGGCTTGCACGTAGCAGTGGGGAGAAAAGAGCTGGAATTGGGAGCACCGTGTTTAAATAGCACCTCTGTGCTGGGGCAGAGGCTGGGCAGCCCCCGGGGAGGGTGCTCTGACCTACTTCGGAGCTCTGCTGTCCTCACACCACCTCTGCCCGAGAAGATGCTGCTGCTCGCTCCGGGGGACTCCAGCCATCGGCTATGGGGCAGCGGGGATGGGGGGGCTGGTGCCACCCTGCCCCGCACCAGCCCGTGTGGGGCTGACTGGAAACTTGCACCTCAGGGCTGCTTCCTGTTCCCACCAGATGCTGCCGCTGCTCCACCAGTGCAACCCCAGAAGATGCAGCTCCGGTTGGATGAGCTGGGAACCAGACGCTTCCCAGCCACCTGGGAAGGGGAAGCTGCTGCTCTGTGCCCTGCAAGAGCTCGTCAGGACTCCCCAGAGCCTTCCTCACCCCTTGCAGCGGGTGGGTTCTTGTCCCTGTCGTTGGGACCGTCATCACCCAGACAGTAAGTTCCATCCCATCACCTGTCTGCTGTGGAGGTCAGGACAAGCAGGACACGGGGTGCCCTGTGATTCCATTCGGGGTGCGTGTCCCGCTGCCTCCCCTCATTGCAGGTGCTGGTTAAATCTAGCAGGAGGGCTGCAAACCCTGATCTGTCTTCCCTGACACCCGTGGGACACGGTGGGGACAGCACCCATGGGAGCTGTGGGAGCGTCTGCCCCTGCCTTGGAGCAGTGGGGTGAGGAGCTCGGCCATGAGCCCCAGGAGAGCAACGGCCATCAGGGGCCACCCCCAGCACAGCCCCTGGTAGGTGCAGGGGCAGGAGCCTTCCATGCACCCTCTTCTCCTGCCCAGTGCCGTGCTGAGGGGACTGGGGAGCCCCCAGAGGCACTGGGGAGAAAGGAAGGGGCTCTTGGCTGCATGGGGGTCAGGGTGTGGGGCTCAGAGGGTCCTGCAGCACCCCAAACCCTCCTGGGTTCTGCTAGCAGAGGGCAGGCAGTGGCCATGCTGCTCTGGAGCAGGCAGGATGCTCTGTGGACACCCCCTTGGCTATCTCTGTCACAAGGGCATCCCTTCTCCATGGATCCAGCTTCATGGATGCGCGCTCCCTGTCTACATCCCCTGCCCCACGGGCATCCCATCCCGCGTGCTCCTGCTCCAAGGGTTTCTCCTCCCCACGTCCCTCCCGTGCTCCATGGGCATCCCTGGCAGCCCTGCCAGGCCCCATCGCTGATCAGAGGAGCCCATTCCTGCTGCCCTCTGCTGCGTGCGCTGCAGGGTCAGGTTTTGCTGGGGGGGTTTCACAGCCCTGAGCTCTCACCTGGGAGATCCTGGGCCCACACCGGGGGCTTGGCAGCCTCCTGAGGCACAACGCCCATGGGTATCGCTCCCATCCCCTGCCCTTGTGCTGCTCCTGATGGGAGCTCAGGGACAAACACATCCCGGGATGAGCAGGACATTCCCCACCCGCAGCTTGTGCCTCTCCCACCCGGTAAGAGCCCCATTCACCAGCCCCAGCCACAGCACCCACTGCCCACAACAGCCCAGAGCAGGCACCGAGCCCCTGCTCCCAACCCCAGCCATGTGTGGTCCCTGGCACTGGTGTTTGTGAGGGCACCAGCACAGGGCGCCCATTAAGAAGCTGTGGCTGCCCCATCCCTGGCAGTGTTCAAGGCCAGGTTGGACATAGGGGCTTGGAGCAACCTGCTCTAGTGGAAGGTGTCCCTGCCTATGGCAGGGGTTGGAACTGGATGATCTTAAGGTCCCTTCCAACCCAAACCATTCCATGATCCACCCCCACCACACACACACACACACACACACACATGAAGGAAGTGTATTTTTTAAAATACTTTATTTCTCTTTTTCTCTCAATACTGACATTACAAAAAAAAAAAAAAAAAAAAAAAAAGAAAAGGAGGAAAAAAAGAAGAAGAAAATTACAAAAAGAAAGAAGCACTATAAAACATTCAGGTCTCATTGAAACCGAGAAAACCAAAGCAGCGCGGGCGCTGTCCTGTCTTCTCGCTCACGGTGTCCACCAGGCTTCTCTACCTCGAAATCCATAGGGACCAGCGGAGGGGACCGGTGGCAGTGAATGAAGGGGTGTCCTCAATCCGGCCCCATATGCACTTGTGGGGCTGTGCTCAGCCCCACGCTCACCCTCCTGCCCCACGGGACCCTGCTTGAAGTCATTGGGTTCAACCCTGTCAATACAAAACCCGTGTTCCCTGGGTCGGGGGGTGCTTTGCTGGGGGGTTTCTCATGGTGGTGGAAGAGGAGCCGTACAAAAAGCACCCCGCGCCTCCTGCTCCGTGGGAGCCTGGTTTGTATCCTGGGAGGAGGGAAAAAGGGGGGTGGAAAAAGAACGGTCGCGAGGCAGAGCGTGCCGAGAGAGGGTGGGAAATACAAAAATTCTCCCGGTGAAAATCCAAAGTTTTGGGTTTTTTTGTTTTTTTGCGTTTGTTTTAAAAAAATACAGTATTTGAAGGTGAAGCCACCAAACGGGCTCTGCCTCACGCGCCTCCCATCCCGGCCTCCTGGATGATCCGTCCCTGTAGAAAAAGGATATGTACACACACGCACCTCTCTATGACTAAAATCCCCATGTTTGACCTTAAATGCTAGCGAACCCTGCGGCTCTGCTCACGCGTGGCTCCGGTTTTGCACCCAGACTTGTGCTACACACACACACATCCCCTTTTAGAGGGGGGGGGTCGACGTGTTGTTTGTTTGGCTGAACCATCGCCCCCCCCCTTGGAAAAAATAGGAAAGAAAAAAGAAAGGAAGTCAGGGTGCACCACGTCGGGAACCGCGGAGCGGGCAGAGAACCGCTGCGGCGTCTATCGAGCAAGCTCTATATATATGTACTTAAAAAGAGGAGGAAAAGCAGCAATGCAAACTCAACACATCTGAACAAGAAAGCTCCACGCTGGGATTCCCCCCCTCCTCCTCCTGCTGCCCGTCGGGCACCAGGGACAGAGCCGGGCAGGAGGATGGATGGGACCGTCCCCACGTCACTTGGCACAGCCGAGGCTCGGTCGTAGGCTTGGCACAGGAGAGCGGACCACGGTCGGACTCGGCACCGTGGTCCCAAGTGAGAAACAGTCCGGCTACGGGGCGGGAGGCCACCCATGATGGGCACAGCGGGACCCCCAACAGCAGCAAGTATCAAAGAGGGGAGGAGAAAAACCAACAGCGGGCACGGCAGATCCTGCTGAGTCCTATTTACAGTGCGCCGGGCCCCGGCCAGTCCAGCCTCTGGTGGGGACAAGTGGCCTGAAAAAGCAGGTGACGTTAAAAAACCCAACACGTGACGCACCCCCCCGTGCCGCTGGCTTGTGCGAGGTGGGAAAGCTGGAGCTCAGGGTGGGAATAGAAAAGCTTTGGCAGCTGGGATGGGCAGGAGCTTCCCTGCTGCTGGAGTAGAAAACAGGCCAGGAGGGGTGGGTGAGTGGGTGGATGGATGGATGGATGGATGGATGGATGGATGGATGGATGGATGGATGGATGGATGGATGGATGGGGTGGGTTTTGGGGGGTAAAGGAAAGTGTTGCAAGGGTTGGTTTCTTGTTGTTTTCTTTTTGCATTTGAAAGTGCTGTGGCACCTCTGCTCCGCGGTGCTGCGGCACGAGCGATAGGAGTATTGCTGCTTGGAGAGGAGTCCCCGGGCTTTAGGAGCACGGGAGGTGCTGCTTGAGGATCTGTCTCGTCTGAGGAGCTATTCTGTCCGGGAAGCGGATTTTGAACTCCACGATCAAGTCTCCTCGCTGGCTGGGAGCCTTGGGGAAGGGCAGCCCCTCCCCACGCAGTCTCTTCACTGTCCCCGGCTTGATGATATCGTTGCAGGGCAGCGGGATCACCCGCCCGTCGATGGTGGGAATGTTCACGGTGCAGCCGCACAAGGCCTGCGGGGAGAAGAGCAGACAACGCCATTAGGTGGGGCTGAC
Source organism: Pezoporus wallicus (assembly GCF_028554395.1). Taxonomy (NCBI): domain Eukaryota; kingdom Metazoa; phylum Chordata; class Aves; order Psittaciformes; family Psittacidae; genus Pezoporus; species Pezoporus wallicus. Next base: position 1,010,823 of record NW_026639091.1, on the reverse strand, counting down.
ACCCCAAAGCATCCCCGTGGTCCCCGCACTGCCCGATCACATCCCTTCGGGTGATGCTCACCAAGTGCGAGCCTGGGTCTCTCCTGGTGCCCCCCAACACGGACGGGGCTGCAGGAGATGAAGCACGCTCCATCCCCACCTCCTGCAGGAGGAGCTACCAGCGAGCCCCCCACCACTCGCAGCAACAGGACAGGCTAAATTTAGCCCCTTTCCCAGCCTCCGGCAGCCGAAAATCCAGCTGAGATCATCAGATGCCGCCGCGGTCCATCAGCTGTCACCCTGCAGAGCAGCCCGGCAGCTCTGCCCCGTGCTGGGTTATCTATAGCACAGCCTGTGCGGCCTGTTCTCCCCTCAACAACAGCCCCAAAAGGTTACACTGGTGCGAGGCAGCGCTGCAGCTCTCCTAGAAGCCACAGGGGATGGTCCCTGTCACCAGCCCCTCGTGGTTTCATAGATTCATGGAATGGTTTGGTTTGAAGGGACCTTAAAGCTCACCCAGCCACGGGCAGGGACACCTTCCACTAGAGCAGGTTGCTCCAAGCCCTGTTTGGTGGGCACCAGCCCGTTGTACCCCGGCAGCAGCCAACCTGCATCAGCGACACACGTGATGCAGGAATGCAGCAAGAAAACCCTCATGTCCTTAAATAACTCAGACAGCTCTGGCATACACGTAGGCAGGATCGTCTCCAGGCTCTCAGCAAGGGCTGAGGGAGAGATGCTTCTGGAAGAGGAAAGGAGGGGGGTACCAGGAGTACATCCTTGAGATTCCAGGTGGGGGGCTGGCCCTGGGGTCCCAGCCATCCCAGAACACCCTGCAAAGGGAGGGGAGGAGGATGCAGTGGCTATTTCTGGGGTAGATTGGGGAATGCTCTGCATTCCCCTCGACAGGAAAAGCCTCCAGTGGCAAAGCAGCAACAGGCACCAGGACAAACATTTCTTCCCATGCTGGCCATGGGCTCGGGGATGACGGATGCGGGCTCTGCAGCTGAGCCAGGGATCTGTAGCAGCTATCACAGAAGAGCCCATGCCAGAGCCTGCATGGCAACCAGAGAGCAGGAGATGGGGCTGTCTCCTTGCACAGCTCATCTGCATTTGGTCTCCTCCTGGGAAGGGTGTCCTGCAGGAATGAGCTTTTCTGGCTGTGGGAGGATGGCTGTCTCCAGCTCCATGCAAGCAGTGGCAGCTTGGCTAATCTCCAGCAAGTAGAAGGAGGGGAAGAAAGGATGCTCTGCTCCATCAATGCATCACACAGGGATGCTGGAGCCCTCCTGCTCCCCGGTGCACACCACCACCCACCGCAGAGGGCTGCATGTGTCTGTGTGTGCCAGGGAAAGGACATCTCCAGCCACAAAGTGGGAAGGAGAACAGGAACTCGCTCCCTGTGGAGCACGTGGATGGGGCAAAGAGAGGGATGTGAACAGGAGCGGGCGGTAACAGCGAAGGCAGACAGGATCTTAATGTTTCCTTCCTAGAGCCAAGATGCAAGAATCCCAGGCAATCACTCCTCCACCGTATGTCCCTGTTTTTAGTTCCTTCTTGCTCAACTCCTCTGGCATTTGGGAAACCGGTTGCTGAAGTAACCGCGGGAGCTGCCCCGCATCCTAGAAAGAGGCTGGGTTTATCCCTGGGGATGAAATCACCCTGGGTTTGGTAGCTGTGAGAGCAGAGCTTTATCTAGGTCAGCGTTGGGTCCTCCTCCGCTCCCAGCAGAGCTACTGGGGGGGAACGTCAGCACCGGTTGTGCCCCAGCCATCCGGATGCTCTGAGGAAGGTGACGCCAGGTAAAGGATGCAGGCGTTAGGCAGCAAAGCCCCTGAGGTCTGCCTGCCAGGAGCAGTGCGATTCCTCCCTCCCCCGGCTTCCCACTGCGACACAAGCCTGGAGTTTTAGGAAGAGACACTTCCTTGCAGTCCTCATACACCTCTGGTAACCAGCCTGCACTGTCGCAGTCCAACGGGGCCAGACTTGGGGGCTGGGAGGGCCCTGCATCCCTCGGTCACTCTCCAGAGGGCTCTGAAGATGGAGGAGGATGAGGAAGATGCTCTCCTGGGTGCCTAAGCACCAGGTAGTTTGCTCCCTGTGGCAGCAGGGTGCTGGTGAAGGGTCTCCAGCACGGCCAGGAGTGGGGTCACAGCACGCATTGCCTGCAGGCTGGCACTGTGCTCTGCTCCTCTTGTGGCAGTGGAAGAGGCTTACAAGAAGGAAGGATGCAAGGAGAGTAGCCAAGGCTATGGCTTGGTGATGAAGAGGCTGCACTCCATCACATTCTGAGGTGGTGGCATACGGAGCTGGGAAGCTCCTGGCACCTGCTTGTGCTCCAGAGTACTTAAGGTTCTTCTCCTTATGGAAGATAAAAGCAGCAGAGTTATCATCCTACCCTGGCAAGCACAGGATGGGGATAGCAGCCAGGCTGGCACCTCCCTGAGGATGCTGGGTTTGCGGTGGGGGAGGACAAAGACCACAAGTTCTAGCTCAAAGAGGTGAGGAATTTGCCCAGACCAGCAATTTTCCACATTGTAACTGCATTGTGCAAACCAAAGGGCAGCACAACACGCCCTGCTCATCACAGGGATGAGCACCACCGCTCCTGGTGCAGCAGCAGGTTTCTCCACTTGCTTCTCAAGGGACAACTCCAGGCAAGAGTCCCTCCAGCATCAGCAGTGCATGAACCTGGGCTAACATCAGCACAACCAGCCTGGGGTTAATTCTACAGATAGATAGGGGAATGCACAGAAGGAAACATCTGAGATATGGCATGCTGGCCCCATAAATAAGGCAATCTCTCCCGAGTATTTCTGGCGCAGCCAGGGAAGCCAGCCACCACAGGAATAAACCTCTGCACTCTGCACTGCGAAGGACAGTTAGCTCCTGAGTCAAGATTAAACTTCAGCTTGAGTTTTCCCCAGGAGCACCGAGGTCTGCTTGACCTGCGTGGCTGCTCCTTTCCCCCAGAGCACCAGGTCACAGCCCCAGCAGGGATGCAGAGCCATGACAAAGCTCCTCTGACTCACTGGCAATGTTTCACAAGCTCACGTTTCCCTACCTCAGGTCTGGCCCATTGAGCTTATTTCTATGAAATGCATTTGAGAACATAAATCTGTCTCCGGGAAGAAAAGAAATCAGCTCATTAAGAAGACAGACAGCGTCTACAGTCTGAAAGGAACAGCAAATGGCAGCTGCACAAAACGTCAGTGTTAAGTGCAGCTGCCAGCTGGGATTTATTGAAAGGTAGTTATAAAGCAGCAGTGGTGAATGGCATGTCTTGTGCTGGGTTAACCTGCCCTTCCTCTCCCACCTCGCAGCAGTTTGCTGGCTCTGATGGAACCAGTCCCACTGTGACCTGCAGGACTGGTATGTGCTGAGTTTTGCTAACTGCCTAAAGCTTTGTTCATTTGGTTCTTTATGCAGGGGAGGCAGAACCAAGAAAAACAGCTAAAGAATTGCTCAGGGAGGGCAAGGTGGCTGTTCTCCACATCAGAACAGCTCCCGCTCTCTGTCTGTGGGGAGAAAGTGCTATCCTGGACAGTAGCTAAGCCACAAGCAGGCTCAGCTGCGAGAACAAGCAGGGACGAGACTCATGCCAACCCAGGTCATCCCTTGTTCCTACAGACATCTGGGCTCTCTTCCACATGTGAACACCCTCTGCTAAAACAGAAAGACGAGACATATGGGGAAGGGAAACAACAAACAAATGCCACCTTGTACAGGCTCAAGGTGCACCCAGCAGGGCCCACAGCACCTGCGTCTTACACGCAGCTCCTCTCTCCAGATGTCTTTGCTTGTGTCTTTCCCAACCTACCTGGCCCTTCCTCATCGTTGCAGGAGAAGAAACAACTCCTGTCTCGGTGCCAAGTGCCATGACCCAGAACCGCCTCCCACCCCTTGGGATTTCCCACTCATACCCACCTCTTTAAGACTGATGTTTGCCGTGTAGACCACGTTCGTTCCATCCCTCTTGAAGTGCGAGTGAGGCTTGTCCTTGAGGATGAAGACGATGTCAGCAGGGATGTTGTCTGGGGTGGCATCCCCTTCTTTGGGGAATGTGATTTTGGTTCCCTCCTTCCAACCCCGTTTGATGACAATGTTTAGGATCTTGTCCTCAGTCCGCATGGTCCGGCCATCAGCATTGAGCCTTCTGCGCGTGATCTTCATCCTCTTGGTGGAGCCGTGGTAGATCTCTTCCAGGGACACCTTGAGCTCGTGGATTACGGGTGGGTCTTGGACCTTCCTGCGTGTGTGCAGGGACTCTTGGTGCCGCCGGTGAACCCCGTTGATGCCGTTGAAGCCAAACCGGCCGAAGGCACTGAAAGGGTCGTCGTCTTCATCGATGTCCATGTCTTCCTGGTCAAACCCGTTGAATATTCGGGAGCGGCTGCTGGCGAAGAAGATGTCAAAAGGGTTGGAGCCTCCGAAGAAGGAGGCAAAGGTGGCATGGGGGTCTCCATGGAAGGTGTAGTGGAAAGTGTTCCCTGAGCCACCTGAAGAGCCACCTCCAGTTTTGAGACCTGGAAGAGAAAGGGGAAGACAAGACATGAACGCTCTCTGCCAGCTGATGCCATGCCAGGACTGCACTCTCCAGGCAGGATCATGGTCTCTGCTGGTTCTGGGCAGACCTTCCAGTGTCTCCTAAGGCTGCAGGTCACCCACTCCAGCCAGCCACCTGCAAAGAACACGAGGCAGGAAGGTACTAGCTTAACCCATGATGAACAAGCTCAAAACAAGCTCACCAAGCTCAAAATCTGATCAGGTTTTGTCCCTGCTAATCCCTACTGAAGTTCTTCTTTGCTCATCTCCACCCAATTCATCCCCTTTAAGCATTTCCTGACCATCCCATCTCCATTTTTCCCCATGGGCAGGCTCCCTTCTGCCCACATTGTCCTTTCTTTTGAGCTGCACCAATGGCTGCAGTCCAGGAGCATCACATCCTGTAGCTGAGAACAGGCTTTGAGCTCACAAGTGACCATGCAGACCTCCAGGTCAGCACACAGCTGCCTGCGTACAGACTGTACAAAACACCAGGTAAGCTCAAGGTTAGGATCCTTTTGCAATCATTCCCATGGGGAATTCTCCTGTCAGGTCCCAGGCTAAGCCTTACGTCACTGCAGCTCCCCCAAGGTCCCAAGCAGCCAAGGCACATGATAAGTGCCCCTCCAAAGAGGTCACATACGCTCTGTGAGGCTATTTTTGACCAGGAGGGTTGGGAAGGGTTAAGCCAAGCCTAGCTCTAGGACTATTTTCAGGGCACAACAGTGACAGTGATGGACTATTTCTGACAGGCTGCTCCTTGTGCCAGACCCCCCCATCACTGCAATGGGGCAACTTTGGGGGTCTGATTGATGAAATTAATATTGTGGGTGGGTTAGGGGGGCTTCACCTTGCCCACCACATGGATGCAGAAGCCTTTCAAAATGCTGATCCCCAAGACATGTTGCTCAAAAAAACGTCACCTGATGGGGAACGAAAAGGTTTCCATGGGCCACGACACTGATGGAGCAAGAAGGGGGCTGCTCTTCCCTCCCTCCTTAACTCATTCTTTATTTTAGGTGTTTTCAGGTGATGGGGATTTCGCCGAATCCCCAGGGAGCCCCTGTCCCCTAACAGACTGTACAGCCAGGAGGTTTCACCTTTAATCCCGTGACGCCAGCCCGAGCTGGGTCCGATTTCCTCGGCATTGCCTCTGGGGAAAGGCTGGTTTCCCACTTGAGGCAGCCTCTTCTCATTTTACAGGGTGGCAGATCACTGCGCCCGGTGCATCCATCATAGCCCTGACATAACTGACGGGTCAAAATTAACCCACTGCTGGTTAATTCTGCTGGTAGCTCATTAAGAGGATGCACCTGCCCGTTGACAGGGCTGCCTCTTCCACCCAGCAGCCTGCTCCTGCCAGACCTCCTGCTCTTTTAAGCACCCAAGTCCTGGGCTGATTAATGCAGATGCTATTCGGTGCTCTCCTCGAATGGGGTTGCGCTCTTCCATCTTCGACTAATAAGGCCGCCTGTGGTTGAGCGGCTCTTCTCCTCCTCCTCCTCCTCTGTGCCAACCACCAGACAACAGCAGCCGCTTGGTTTCAAAACAAGGACCTATTACTTAAATTGGGAAAAGCTTTGAATACTGTAGGTCAGCCTGTACCAGGGAGGACAGCGGGACCAGTGCCCAAATGTGGGGAGAATGTGGACAAAAGCAATACTCCTCTGCTAGGATATTTAGGTCAATTAAAGGGCTGCTGACGAATTACCCCAGGTACGATCCAGGAGGTCAGGTGAACTCCTTCTACCTCCCTTGTCCCAGCTGTGTTTTAGGGCAGAAGGCAGGGAGAACCCTTGCCATCCCAGGAAGCAGGGTGGAAAAGCAGGGTGACCCAGAGAGAAACAGGATGAAAGAGGATTCCTGACACCTGTAGAGCCTTCACTGTCCCCAGTTCCAAGCTACCAGCCCCATTTTGAGTGCAGGCACGAACCCTCTGTGTGAAAAGCCTCCCTTGCCTACAAAACCCAATCTGGACCACCACCCCTGCCTCCAAAGCAGGCAGCGCTTGTCCACTTACCTTCCTCCCCATACTGGTCATATACAGCTCGCTTCTTGGGGTCACTCAGGACATCATAAGCCTCCGCGATCTCCTTGAACTTCTCCTCGGCGTTGGGGTCTTTATTCTTATCAGGGTGATACTTGAGGGCCATTTTCCGATAGGCTTTCTTGATTTCATCCTCGTTGGCACCGGTCTGGATGCCCAGGATCTTGTAATAGTCCTTGCCCATGACGGCGACGCTGCCGGGAGCCGAGTACTTATTCCTGAAAGCAGAGAGACAGCCCTGGGTAAGGCGAGCACTGCACTGGGCTCGGCTGGGGATGGGACCCACACGCACTTATCGCGGAGCTGGTGCTCCCTGCGTCCCACCGGCCAGCAGCACCACAGCCGGCTCAAGTCCACGCTTCCCAATGGAGGTCAGAGCCCTGGGGCCAAGATGTGTCCTGGCTCCAGCTGTAACCCTCTGAGGACTAAGGCAGGGACAGGGACACTCATCTCTGAGGCTGAAGGGAGTAGGGAGAGCCTGAAACAGGGCATGGCATTATAAAAGCCACGCCACTGCTCACGTCAGGCCGGGACCGTGTCCTCCCCCTGCCCCTGGGTGGGCCCAGAGGGCTGAGCTATGCCTATATGTAGCCAGCAGCCCGTGTGTGTCCCCTCCTCTCCCAGCCAGGGACCTGGGATGGGAGTTGGGGTGGTGACAGCAGGGCTTTGGAGGCTGAAAGCAGCGGCAGAGACCATGCTGCCGCCTTCACCTTAAAGGAACTTCAAACATTTTGTTCTTGAAAGCAATTGGCATTCAGCTAGAGATAAATGCCTCCGGCTGTCAGAGCCGTAATTTGTATTTAGCGAAGAGGGAACGGAGCCGTTAGACAGAAACATCTTGTGGTGGTGGGAGGGCTTTTTTTTTTATTATTTTTTTTTGTTTGAAAAAGAAGAAAAAAAAATAATTCCCACCAGTTTCTCTCCTGACTTGCACTACCCAAGAGCCTCCAACTGCATCTCGCAGAGAGCCAGAAACACAGGGCTCACTCGCTCCATCACGCGGGGGCCGAGGCTGGGGCCATGCCTATACTAAGGCATGGAAAATCCAGTGGCTGTAATTCATTCCCCGGTCATGCTGCTGGAGCCGCAGAGACCCAGCGAGCACCGGGGAGGGCACAGGCTGAGCGAACCCCACACTCCCACAAGGACAATTCCTGCTGCTTCTCGACCTTTGGTTATCTGACCAAACTCCGGACACCCTGAGCACGGCCTGATCCTCCCTCACAACTCAGTGATTGCTGCATGCCCTCCTCCTCTCCCATCAGACCTCCTGCCCCCCGTTAAAGCCTTCCTGCTCACATCTAGCTCCTTGCTACCACCCAGGTTTCTCTCCATCCTTCTCCAAACACCCCTGGGCAGCCTCAACCCATCTCGACCACCCCCTAGCAGACAGATCTCTGCATAGGGTGTGAGCCTTGATCCTGTCCTTCACCACCATACAAGCTGCCAGATGTTCTCCCCCATCCTTAAGCACCCATGGAGGTCACAGAGGGATCTTCCAATCACAGCAGCTCAGATGTGGGTGGCCAGGGCCACCACAGCACTGTTGAGCCCCTGGCATTCACCCACGGGTGGCCTTGGGTCATGCCATGGGCAATCACCCCTTTACAGATGGGTGTCTGTATAGGGGTTGGAAATTGGCCCCACACTTGGGCAAACTACCAGCCTCTGGAGCAAGTAACTGCCCCTGGCACGGAGCAGGTGCTTTGCTATAGATGGGAAGAGAGCAAAGGCAGGCAAGGCACAGACCTCTGAAGGACACAGTGAGGTGAGATAAGGGCACCCACGGATTTGTGTGGCACAAAAGAGGTGGGAGAAGGTCCCTGTGGGTGTAAAGAGCATCCGACAGCATCTCCCACGGCAGCTCCTGGCGCCAGCTCCTGCGCAGAGCCGCCGGCGGCTCCATCCCACGCAGGCGCTGGGGGATGCTCTGCCCTCGGTCCACCTCAGCTCTCTTCTGCCCTTCCCATGGGAACAGGCTGCGCAACACCCAGAGATGAGCAACAGGAGGGGGGCTGAGGGTAACCTGCCATTGCCCCCACCAAAGGTCACTCCCATGCAGCCTTGGTGTTGGGCAGGGTCTCCCCATGACCGGCACCAGCACCTGGACCAGGATTTGCCCCTGTCCGGACAATGCATTGAGGACAACCCCATCGCACACTGGCTTGAGCGATGCACACTACAGCACCTGGCTCCCACCACAGCACCCAGCTCCAGATCCAACCCCACACAGCCCAATCCAACAGCACCCCCCTTGCCCAGCCAAAACCCCACGGTGCTTCCCAAGAAAACACCTCCTATCCCGGCACAAAGCTGTTGCCCCCTCCAGAATCCCCTGTCCTGCCCACCAAGGGGTTGTTTCCTGGGGTGGGGACGCAGCCAGGGATGCTCTCCTGGCCCGGGATCCCTTTGTGTGGCTCTGCTCACGGAGGGTGGGAATTACTGTCCCGAAACATCCCCCCACGCATGTTTTACCGTGAGGAGCCGGCGGCAGGTGACCCGGTGGGTTAAGACAACGCTCCGGAGGCGACGCTCACATGTGCGATGATGATGATGATAAAACACGACTCTGTCCCCGCACAGTTTCCCTCCCACCTCCCGGGGATCAGCTGCGCCTTGCCACGGCTCCTCTCCCCCTTCTGCTCAGTCATCTGCCTTCCCATTTAACCCCCTCAGGAGCGGGGCTGGTGGTGGAGAGATTGGGGGGGGGGTGGTGGTGAAGAAAGGCAGGTAAAAAAGCCATTCCCGCATCACCCACCCAACAAACCCACACCTGGTAGGGGAACACAAGCATCCCCCACCACGCCCTGGGGAACCAGCCTGGCCTTCATCCCCCTCCTGTAACCACACACATGGACCCGAAATGAAATAATTAAGTCAGAAACGGCGGCTTTGTTCCATCCCTGCACATGACATCAGCTGAATAGCGATCCCTTGACATAATCCCTGTGCCCGGCAGTCCCCACTGGAGGGATGAGGCTCACCCTGGGCAGCGGCACCGGAAAGGGGAGCTGTGCTTTGTGTCCGTTTGTCCACCTCAGGGAGCAAGGTCATGGCAGGACGCGCGGTGCGGAGGCAGGAACCCACTTACCGAAACTTGACGAACACATTCATAGTCCAAGCCGACCTTTTCAAAGGCTCTAGTTTGATTTTAAACATCGCCGTTGTCCACAGGTGCCCCGGGAGACGATGGAGAGTTGCCAGGAATGCCACACGGAAGGATGCTCCGGTGGCCGGATCCCTCCGGCACAGCAGAAAGGCAGCGGTCGGCACCCGGGATGGCTCCAAAAGGGCTTTAGGTGGTGATGGGTGAGCGGGTGCCAGGGGGATGCTGCTGGGAGCTGCCGTCCCTTGTCACACACACACGGGGACACCCCTCAATGGAGTCGCTCTCCGTAATCTTCCTTTTAATTGGCTTCTTGACGCTTCCTCAGCTCCAGCATCCTCCCTCCCCACTGCCTCCCGGCCGCCCCGCTCCTGTCACACACGTCCCCCGGTACTGTCACGTCCCCGTTACCGTCACGTCCCCCACCAAGGAGCAGGGAGGGAGCGCACCCAGGAGCTCCCCCCTCCTCGGTGTCCCCAGAAAGGACTCTGCTCTGCACCCAAAAGTAGGACGGCAGCGGCAGAAAGGCGATACGATGTGTTAGAAAGTCACATTGACCGGGTTGCACATCCCCAGCTTTCCCCCCGCGGGTCCCCGCAACACCGGTGCCCCACAGAAGGGGTCCCACCAGCCGGAGAATGGAGCTCCCGGTGCAGCATGGCACCGGGATGGAGCCGGGTCCGAGCACAGCGGCACAAAACCTACTTCTGAGAAGTCACCTTCAGGCGCGCCAAGGAAATCCAAAGGCACCGCATCCCCCTGATCACTCACGAGCCACTAAGAGCATCCCCTCTGGATGCCTCACAATGGAATCAGGCAGCCGTGCCGGGCAGCTCCTGCATCCTATCCTCGGCAAGTGCAACACCACATCCCGAGGGATTAGGGGGGTCTGGTGGTGGGAGCCGGGATGGATGAGCCGGGATGGATAAGCCAGGATGAGTGCATACCTCTCGGCGCGGCTCCAGAAGAGCAGGATGGCCGGCATGGCAGCGTATCCCGGGTTCAGTCAGGGATGCCGGATGGGATGCTGGAGGGGATGCGGGACGGGACGCGGGATGGGATGCAGTGTCTCGGGGCAGGCAGAGCCACCCGTGCCCGTGCTGGCTGGCAGCCGCAGGCAGCAATGTCATGACTACCCGCAATGAATCATCCCCTCCCCGGGCCCCCACACATAGTGCCCGCCCCCCCCCCCCGCCCCACCACAGCCCCACTGGGGTGCGGGCACCTGCGTGGGGATGGGGTTAACCCTCCCCTCGCTGCCTCTGCTCTGCCTCACAGCCCCCACCGGCAGCCCCCGGCGTGGGGAGAACGGGGCAAGACCCCCCCATGACGTCTCCCCACAGAGGGTCCCATATTCCCATGCCCACTCCTGCATGGAGATGGGGACAAGATACACGTGCTGAACTCCCCCCGCCCCAGGCATGGTCTCCCATTCGCAGTCCTACACGGTGCTGGGTGGTGATGGGGTCAAACCCCCCTTTGCTGCTTCCCCTTGTGGGGCTCCCCCTTTTCAGCCCCCACCGGGGTCAAGCACCCTTCAACACCTCTCCATACAGGATTCCCCCTTTCCAGCACTATAGTGCTGGGTCCTGGGTTGGGACAGGGTCAGGCCCCCTCCCCATTGTCTCCCATGTAGGATCCCAGCCCGCTGGGGTGCTCGCACTGGTGTGGGGATGGGGTTAAGCCCCCCTCAACGTCTCTCCATATCAGTGTCAAACATTTCCAGCCCCTCAGTGTGTTCCCCCCCCCAGTGTAGGATCCCAGCCCCACTGTGGTGTGGGGACAAGGTCAAGTCCCACGTGCTGCCTTCTAACATGGGGTGCCCCTTTCTAGCCCCACCACAGTATGTGGGGATGGGGTTAAATCCCCTCATTGCTCACTCTGAGCCCCCTGCCGAGCCCCAGTGGGGGGGGCTAAGTCCTGTGTGTGGATGGGGATAAGTCTCACTACAACCCCCCAGGCAGTGCCCCATTTAGGGGTGACCCATATAGGAGCATGGTGAGTTGTTACCTATATGGGAAGGGGTTCACGCCTCTGCTGTGCCCCAGCCCCATGGCCCCCAGCCCCACTGGTTAACCCTTTCCTGCAGCTCTCTTGAGGGACACTGTCACCTCCACTGGGGACAGGGGTTAACCCCTTCCTTGCTGACTCTGTCACTGTCACTTGGGGGGTGCAGGGGGTCTTTATCCACTTCCCCTGCCAGCTCAGCCCCACTGGGACATACTGGCACCCCCGATGTGAACGGAAGGGGTGGTGGCGGTGTTAACCCCTTCCTGGCCACACCACACAGCTCCAACTGGACACATTATCCCCTCCAAAGCGGGATGGGATAGAGGGGTCATCCCTCACCTCAGGGTCCTCTCCAGCCCCACAAGGCTGTTCTGTAGCCCCATGGAGGGGACGGATTAACCCCTTTCTGCCAAACTTGAATGCTCTGTTAGGGGGCAAAGGGAGGAACCCCTTGTTCTCACCCCCTTCAGACCCATGGAGACATGCTGTCTTTAGGTAGGGCTCCACAGTTAACCCTGACCCACAGCCCCACCAGAAAACCCTGCCACCCCATGGGGGCAAAGGCACCAGTCCCTTCCTACCCTGTCTTCAGCCCCACAAGGACACCCTGCTACCCTATGGGGACTAGCCCTAATGGCTAGCCTCTGTTCCCCACCCATGAAGGGATATAGCGGCTCACCTCCCCTGCCCAGCCCCACAGCAAAACCCAGGCACCCCAAGGGGTAGGATGATTGACCCCCATGGGGTAGGAGGATTGACCCCAGCCTCACCAGTTACTCCGTGGGGCAAAGGGACTGTCCCCCCGACCCCAAAGGGACACAGCGTCACCTTATGGTGCAGAGAGGCTGATCCCCAGCCCCTACAGAAACACCCTGACACCCCGTGGGGCAGAAATGGAGTGAGACCCACAGAAACACTCTGTCACCCCATGGGGCAAGGGGTCTGACCCCCTTAGTGACATCCTGTCACTGCATGGGGCAGAGCGACTGACCCACAGCCCCACAGCAACAACCTATCACCCCATGGCACAGTGAGGCTGACCCCCAGCCCCACGGCAGCACCCTGCTCACCCGACACGGCAGGGGTCCTGACACCACAGTGAGAGGGAATGGAAAGGGACCGGGAAACCGGGAATGGCACCGGGAAACCGGGACCGGGAACCCGGGACCGGGAACAGGGACCGGCGTGGGGCGGGCAGGGGGAGTCCCAAGGGGAGGACTCAATGGCGGAGGGGCGAGACGAGCGACCCCTGCCCCTCAGGCCGCTCCGTGGCCAGGCACCCAACATGGCGGAGCGGGGCTGAGGTGATGTGAGCCCAGCGCTGCTCCTCGGTTGAGCCCCGGCACAAGGGTGCTTCCCTGGGGCGTGTGGTTTGGCTCTCGCCCTCTAAATACCCCCCTTGTTCTTCCCAGTGTCCTGGGCGTGGTTAGGCATCGTGTTGGAGGAGGTGTGTGGAGACCCTGTCCTGGATTTTGTCCTATAAATGCAGCACATGAACAAGCCCGTCTCTTGCCCTCATTGAGGTGCCGCGTTGGTGCAGAGCAGTGGCCTGTATGGGTCGCGGGGAAAGGTGCTGTATGTACTGCAGCTGGTGGTGAGCAGTGGAGGCTGTTGGAGCCACATTTGTCATCATCACAAGGTGCTCTTGTCACCACTGTCATCATCCCCTCACTGGGGAGGTGTTTGGGTGGGCTCTGAGTCACAGACAGGCCTTCCACCGTGGGTTGGTCACAGTGTTGGGCTCCCTGTCCTCTCCTGGGATGGAGGCATAGCATCATGGAATGGTTTGGGTTGAAAGGACCTTGAGATCATCTAGTTCCAACGCCCCTGCCTATTTCTGGATGTCCAGAAAAGCGTGGGTGCCTCTTTTCCCCCATTGAACTCTGTGGAGCCTTTCTGTCCTGGGAGGGTTGTGGGTCTCACAGTGTTCCCCCTCACAGCAGCTGAGTCACGCTGACACCAGACCAGCACTCCCTGTTACCCGTCTGTTTCATTGTCTGTGTGCCTGGCGTGCGCAGTCATGCCAATTCCTTGCCTTGCAAATGCTTTTTGTTCCAGCCTTTCATCACAGGGTTATGGAGGCCCCGGGGCAGGGGAGCTGGTGTTGTGCTCACAAATGATCTGCTTCGTGTGCAGCTGCCTGGGCACAAACAGGGCTTTGGTCCAGTGGGTGGATGCAGCCCCAGCACTGGGGCACGGCAGGGTCAGGGCAGACCACAACCTACCTTAACCAGAACTGTTCTTCCTTCGCAGCCTGTATGCCTGCCGGCGCTTCCGCACCCTTGTAAAGGCACGCCGGGAAAGTGGCAGGAATAATTAAAGGTACGAAGCCGTTTCCATAGAAGGAACAATTACATAAACGGGCTGTCTTCCGTCTGGGGGAAGAGATGACTGAGGGAGGCATGACAGGGAATGATAAAATCCTGTGTGGCAGGGGGAAAGTGAGCAGGGAAGGGTTGCTTCCAGGAATGGGGAGTCTCATGCCAGAAGAGATGTGTTGCTCCATCCCTGGCAGTGTCCAAGGCCAGGTTGGATGGGGCTTGGAGCAACCCGGTCTAGGAGAATGTGTCCTTGCTCGTGGCAGGTGGTTGGAACTGGATGAGCTTTAAGGTCTCTTCCAGCCCAAACTGTTCTATGATTCTATGATTCTAAGAGGCAGTGGCCCCTCACAGAGAGTGTGTGTTGTGAAGCAGTTGGGATTGACCCATGGAAATGGCAGCCTTGTGAGGAGGGATGGAGGGAAGAAGTGGGAAACTTGTCTGGGCTCAGAAAGCAATTAAGCAAATTGCTGAGAAGAAAAATCTACTGCGGGCTGGTGAGCCCAGCGCTGGTGGTTCTGCTGTGAGCAGTCCCCATGAGTGAGTAACACCATGTGTTCCCCTGGAGCTTCAGCTCTTCCCGAGGCTCTGGCTGTGGCTCTCTGTCCCAGAGAGGATGCCGGGGTAGGGAACCACATCCTGGACTATTCTTCTATTCAAACATCATTACCCGGAGTCTGAAAGTCAAGCAGTGGGCAAGGCCACCAACTTCAGCAACCTCCTGCCCGAGCACCGGTGGGTGCTATACCGCTGCATATGGGACAACCTTACTTTTCTCTGTCACTGACACCTCTGAGCTGGATTCGGACTTCCCTGTGCTGAGCAGACAGGGCAGGAGCTGCTATGCTTCCCCTGTCCCCCTCAGGCTCCCCGGCCTGGGTGGGTGGAGGGAAGTCTCCGGCAGCTCTGGCTGGATGAGCAGGGGAGATGCATCTGAGGACACTGGGATTGGCAGCAGCGGGGTTTGTACTCTGTTCTCCGCGGCGGAGCAGCGCCCACACCTTCTCCTTCCTGCCTGTTCCCATCCTTGGAGATGCTGCCCGCCTTTTCTAGCACCCTGAGCTTCAGGATGAGGAAAGGGCTGTGAGAACAAATCCATGCCTGGCACGCTTTTTTTTTTTTGTTGGATTAATGCCTTCTTCCCCACCTGCTGCTGTCCTGGCTGTGGTCTTAGGTTGATGCATCTCGTGGGTCCGCTTCCGGGTCAGGCCTTCGTCTTAGCACCTGCTGAAGCTGCTGTCTATGAAGGCAAGCTCTGTCCTGAGGCCATGGGGACTTACCTTTCTCAGGGCTCATCCAGCCCCTGGTGGGTCCCCCAAACCTGAAAGCACCAAACCTGAATGGCTCTCACCAGCTCCCAGACAACCCTGGCTTTGTAGACCCAGCATGCTGGGCTTGTGCCCACCTGGCTCTGAGCATGGGATAACCTAGAAGATGGGAATGGTCCCAGGTCAGTCTCATGCTCCAAGCAGGGTCAGCCACAAGGGCAGAATGGGCAGTTCAGGGCTTTATCCAAGCTGACCTTAAAAAATGCAAACAGTATTGGGAGAGCCTGTTTCCAGCAGGATTTCCCATGTCTTTGTGGTGCTGCAATTCACCAGAGCCTGCTCCCAGCCCCCAAAGCCGTGCAGGGGAGAAGGGGTGGAAGCTGCTCTGGGCCATAATGATGGTGTTTGGTTTGTCCTCCCCAGCTGGGACCAAGGACCCGCTGCCTCCCCCCATCAGTGTTGCCGATCCGGCCTCTCCGCTCCCAGCTCTGCACCAGCGGGGGTGGCATAATGAGCTGTGTCCTTGTCTCAACCTGCTGCTTCCTCTCTCTCCCGTCAGCGTCTGTGCTGCCAGCTGGGTTATTTTTTCCTTTTTATTCCTTTTTTTCTCTCCTCTCTTCCTGCCTCTATTCTCAAGTGGTTCCCAGGCGGTGCTGGCACACAGCCCTTGCTGGAGACCTCCTCTCAGGGTGACCTTTGCAAACCCCATCAGATGAGCGCACCGGGGCTCTCCTGCCACCCACACCAGGGATATGGGGGAGATGCAAGCGACTCTACATGGTGGTGGGCAGCAGTGTGTTGGAACACTCAGTCCTCTCGTCTCCTGCTGCTCTGGCTCTGCTGGGGTGGCCAAAACCTGAGGGCAGGAATGATCAGGAGGAAAGGGCAGTGTGGGGGATGCTGCAGTGTCTTTTCTGGGGGGAAGTCCTACTTCTGGACACCTTGGTTTGGCCTGATTTACCCCACTGGGTCTTACTCTGAAACACCAAGGTGCAGG
Organism: Pezoporus wallicus; assembly: GCF_028554395.1. NCBI lineage: Eukaryota > Metazoa > Chordata > Aves > Psittaciformes > Psittacidae > Pezoporus > Pezoporus wallicus. The sequence goes on along the minus strand of NW_026639091.1, from coordinate 994,553 downwards.
TCTAAACTGTATGCAGAGTAAACTGGGAAGGCCTCTGCAGCCCCTGTGTCTGAGCAGATGAAGGAGGAAAGGCAGTGTCCCCACCCTGACTTGTGGATGCTGCAGCATGGCAAGCTGTTCTGAGTTGCTGTGGGAAACAGCAACAGGCATGGGACTTTAATCTGATGCATCTGGACTCTGGTTGAGGTGCTCTGTGCCAAGGCAGGGCTATGGGAGCTGGCAGCTCTCCTGCAGCCCCTGGCATTTTCTTGCTACCCACTCATGACCTCATGCATCCCCCTGCAAGGGAGGCTGACCCTGCTGGGATGCCCAAATAACATCAGTCACCCCTGGGGACCTGTCTGCACGTGGAGGACATGCGCCAAAGTTTGGCTTGGCTCCATTTCAGCTTCCAGCTTTTGCTCCGCTTTCCTTGACAAAGGCATCCTGTAGCACTTGCTGGTCTGTCCTGGGGATTGCTCTCTCCAACTTACACTTTAACCGTGTTATTTCTAGTGTGTGTTTGGGTGCCAAGCACATTTTGCTCTTCCAGTCTCTCAAGCCATACCATCATTTGGGGAATTTTGGCCTTGAAACACATCCTAAGTCCCTGTTTCCCAGGGCAGGGGCATCCAGCAGGAATGCTGGACCTGAATGTCAGGGCTTGAGGTGGGTCATGTCCAGGCTGCAGACAAACCCTGCTGCTTCTGTTGCGAGTGTATCCTGATGCTTGGCATCTGCCTGGCATCTAATCCTTAATTTGCCAAATGAGCTGACAGTAGCAAGATGTGATGGATTGATCGGAACACAAAGCAGTACCCAGCCTTTATTCTGGTCTTGCCTCTTCTCCAGTACTTCCCAAAAGTCATTCTGTGTGACTGCTCTGACCTGATGGTTGGTGGTGCTTGGAGGGATGCAGGTGATGTTATGCTGAGTTATGATGAGTAGAAGCAGCAGTGCAGGTTGCTTCCCTACCTATCCATAGCCTGTAACAACAACCCCTCTGGTTTAGCGGCTTCCTGAGTATCCCATCTCCTTGGCCAGTGGGATTATGGATGGTGAGTGGGTAAAGCCATAAAGATTCCTGTGCAGGAGGAGAAGAGAAAGGAGGAAGATTTCCAAGCACACTGTCTCATCTTTGCAAGTACATGGAGACATGTGGGGCTGCCTGGCCCTGGGCATCTCAGCTCAGTCTCATGGGGCTTTGTGCCTGCCAGCCCTTGGCTCTGCTGCATGGCACTGCGACAGTCCTGTGGTGGCTCTGCAGATCTCCAGGTCACTGCAGGGAACAACTTTGCCTGGAGCTTTTCGTCAGGAGCCTGAGATTCTGGCCAGTGTTGAGGTGGGGGGGGAATGTGGCAGTGAGTGAGCTGGGGATGTTGGCAGAGGGTGGGTGAGCCTGTGGGCCTCCTGGCTGGAGGCTGGATCAAGGGTGGTTTTCTTCTCTGCCCACTTCTTACTCAAAGGCAAATTATGGGGAGGTGGGGTTGTATGAAGTGATGGATGAAGTGGCCAGGGCATAATAGTGTGTTTTGTGACACCGTAGAGTCACAGAATGGTTTGTATTGGAAGGGGCCTTAAAGATTACCCAGTTTCAACCCCCTGCATGCGTAGGGACACAGTGTTACCACCCTTGTAAGTGAAGAATTGTTTCCTAATATCTAAATCTCCCCTCTGTCAGTTTACAGCCATTCCCTCTTGTCCTGTCACTACCTGCCCTTGTAAAATATACCCCTCCAGCTTTCTTGTAGCCCCTTTTAGGTATTGAAAGGCTGCTATATGATCACCCCAGAACCTTCTCTTTTCTAGGCTCAACCAGCCCAGCTTTCTCAGCCTGTCTCCAGAGCAGAGGTGCTCCAGCTCTCAGAGCATCTTCATGGCCTCCTCTGGACTTGCTGGAGCAGGTCCACTTTTCTCTTGTGCTGGGGACCCCAGAGCTGAATTTACTGTCTGCAAGTCAAGCAGCTTTCTCATGTGCCTCTGGCCCAAAGGGAAGCCAGTGGAGGTTTCTGTTAAATCTGATCTCCATTGGTGCCCATCACTGTAGTATTTGGGCACATTAATCTGCTCCTGTATAGTGAGAGATGTCTGTAGCGGCTCCTCTGTGCATGGGTGTGTTTTTTCTGGATGTACTGCCCAGTTCCTTCAGGAAGGGGTATTGGTCTTGCCCAGGTGACCTTGAAAGTATCTGTTCTGCTCCTCCCATGCTTGCTCAGGATGGAATGGGGCTTCTACTCATCACCTGCATTGCTCAGGGCTGTGTTTGTCCCCTTGTGTCACACTGGCTTGGGAGGACACCCTGAGAAGTAAGGAGAGCCTCGTGCTCTCCTCTCCACCCAGACCAATGGACAGGGCAGGGCCTTTGGCTGTTCCCAGCACCCACCAACCTTTCCACCATCCCTGTGAGCTGAGGCTTCAGAGAGGCCAGATCCCTGGGGACGTGAAGGAAGCCTTGCACAGCTGACCACTTGTGGGGCTACATTTGGAGCATTGGGGTTCTAATTCCGTGTTACCCACGGGGAGGATTGCAGTGCAGGTTCAGCCTGGCACACAGTGCCTAGAGCTGCTGCAAGGCACCAAGATAAAGCTGGTTGTGGTTTGTCTCTGACAGGACAAGCGCAAAGCAAATATATCCTGTTCGGGGATGGGGTGGATTAAGGTGAAAATGAGACTTTGCAACCCCCACGCTCCAATTTGCTGGAAGACAGCAAGCAAAGAGGGAAAAGTCACAGTGCTGCATAATTAGGGAGCAAATGAGGAGAGCTGCATGAGAAGGGGTTGAAAGAATTAACGCTTGAGAAAATGCATCCCTCAACTAATTCCCTGTTCCTCTTAAACCTTCACTGGGGGCAGCGCCACTGAACGTGCAGCCCCAAGCAGGGTGGAAAGTGGGAGGGAGGCGGGAAGGAGGAATTACTGCTGCTGGAGGGGAACAAAACCACAGAGCAGTCAACATTCTAGGGTATGGAGAGGGGCTGAGCTGCACCATGGGCCTGGGGTTGCTGCTGCATGTAGGGCATGTTCTCTTTAGCAAATCACTGGCTTTATAAAGCATGGATCAGGCTGGAGTGCTGTTGAATGACCTGTGTTCATGAAGGAGGAAAAAGGAGTCTGGGCAGATCCAAGTCCCTGTGTCTGATCTCAAAATCTAGAGAAGGTTGGGTAAAAATAAGGATATTCAAAGTCAAAATGGAAGAGCAGCTGTTTGGGGGTAGGTAGGAATGAGGCACAGGCTTTAGGATTTGGATGCTGTTGCTTTTGCTTCCTTGAGGCATGTGCACCTTGAGGTCCCGTGCTGCATCCCTGTCTTACGCCAATGTGTACAGCAGTCCTGCTGCAAGAAACTCTTCCTGTCCAACACAGATGTTGACATGTGTCTGTGCCAGTGATTAGAGGGAGAACTGAACTTGGTGCCTGTCCTGCAGGTCCTGGGGTTCCAGGAGGTCAGGTACCACTGCAAGTCCTGGAATACCTGCAGGTTCATCAGCACTCCTCTCCTATAGTAGGAGAGGTAGAATAGGATGAGGGACATGACGTGACAGCTGACCATCCTGGAGGCCATGATCTGTACTCCAGGTTTGGAATGGGGCCCTAGCCAGGGCGTAATGCCACACTCGTGTTGGCTGTTGTCACTGCACCAGAGCTTGATGCTGCTGTGAGGCTGTTGGGTGAGGAGGCAGGGGGTGGAGATGGGATGTTTTTCTCCAGCACCTCACGGGACTTAAAAAAAAAAGAAGTTATTCTAGGAAAAGAAATGAGCTGAACCTGCTCCATCTCCCTGCTTCATGTGGTGGCTTGTGCCACGTGGTTAGGTAAGGACATGCTGGCAGAGCGGGCAGAGGCATCTCTCTGCCCTGCTGCTGCCTGGCACTGTGCTGAACCCCAGAATGGGGTCTGTGGAGCCATGTGTCGCAGAGCATGCCAGATGCATGCACATGCTTGTGGGCACATGTTGCATGTACCTGGGGTTGCATGCAGGTGCCTGCTGCGAACCGCTGTGCCCCACGGATGTTTGTTGGGTGACACCACCAGGCTGGACCTTCCAGCTTGGAAATGGAGGTTCTGTCCATCTACATCCCATGTGGATGTGTTACTGGGCTTTCATATATTACATGCTATGCCCATACATGTCCCCTGTGCCATGTGTGTGCCATGCCCTGCATAGCCTCTGCCACGTCTTGCTCAAGGTTTAGAGGGTTGAGTGAAGTGTCTGTGCTGAGGGTTTTTTGCTGCAACATCATTCCTCTGGGCCATGGGGGCAGACGTGACTGGGAGGGCTTATGTGTGTGCTAAGGGGGCGTATCACATATGAGATTCTCTGGATTTGGGACCAAAAAGTGGCTTCATCCCCCAGGGAGCATGGGTCACCCCACCCCACCATGAAGGTCCATTGTTCCTTCCAGGGTTCCCTGCTGGCAGAGCTGGGGTTTACAATGGAGGGACAGCAGATTGCGCTTGGATTGTGGAGCAGGTGTTGAAGAATGTGTCTGGGGGGGAGGTTGGGGGGGGATTCCTTAGAGGGCGTAGGGGTGCACGCACGTGTCTGCCGCACATGTCTCCCCGGCTCGTATGTTTGCATGTACGGGCAAAGCTTCCGGAGGAGAGGGTGAATGAATGAGGCAATTCACTATTTTTCAGCGCTGGCTCTGGAGAGGCTTTTCCTTTAGAGGCAGGCAGGCGTGTCGTGTGTGCGCCGGAGCAGCGTGGGCTCCTGCCTGCGTATGAGCGTGGGCTCCTGCCTGCGTGTGCAGGTGGGTGTCAAGGGGGCTTCGGGAGATATTTGCCACGTCAGGGAATTCACTGCAGCCCCCGCTGCACTCCATGCCTCGGCGGCTTGGCGCAGCGTTGTGTAACTTCCGATGCCCTCACCGGATCTCCTTCCCCGGCAGAAGGGGATGCTCCGCTGCCCTCCCGTGCTTGCTGCTGGAGAGACATCCCCCGCAGCTAAACTGAGTGTGAGGGCAGCCCTGATGTCCCCCTACCTGAGGATGGCAGACAGGCAGAGGGACTGGCTGCAGGAAACAGCCTTTAACCAAACCCCAGAGGAAGCATTTTCCTGGGTTTCACAAATTTATGCCCCTCAAACCAGGTGTTTGCTTTGGAAGAGGTGAGGAGTTTGTGGGTCTCAACCCCCAGGGGACATCTGTGTGGTGCTGTGGCTCTCCCTGGATAACACGAGCTGCGAGACCTGGGCTGAGACCCAGCAACTTGTCTCATGCAGTGGGGAGAGGAGGAGGTGAGGCTGCAGGGTGCATCGTGCCCAGCACACACAGCCCATTGGAAGTACCCAGGGGACACAGGGCAGTTTTGCTGCTCCGGGAGGTAAAGGGATGGCCACGGCAAGGGGGGGATGTGCCTGACATTTTTGTCTCTGCACTAGGAGCCACGTTGCTATGCTGGTAATGCTGTTTCTCTGTCAGTATGGCTGTTTCCATGCTGGTACTGCTGTTGCCAGGCTACACTGAGGGTGTTGGAAAAGGATGTCAGGTTGCTTTGAGGATGAGAAGGAGGGAGATGAAGCTGGGATATGCTCTGCATCCCACCTCACTGGCAGCCCAAGGAGCTGCTGGGCACAGGCCATCTCGGAGGAGACTTGAGTGGTGGCAGAGATGTCATGGCCCGGGGGTGCTGGTGTGATGGGTGGAGGTCCACGAGGCTGGGTGCTGGGAGGTGACTGGCCTTCCAGAGCTGCCCTGGCATTACTCAGTGCTCCGGAGGCATTGTTTGGTGTTCAGGATGACCTGACAGCAGCCTGGTATGTCTATGGTGATGTTTTAGCAACAGGATTTATAAAGTCATCTGATAAAGAAGGCAGGATTATTTGTCAAGTACTGTTGAACACATGGGCATGAAATTGTAGGATCACAGAATCATAGAATGGTTTGGGTTGGAAAAGACCTGAAGATCATCTAGTTCGAACACCATGCTGGGTTGTGGTCCTGCTCTCATAGCCTGTAGATGTTCAACTAATGGGGCTCATTCCCACTCCCTGACCCTAATGTTTCAATTCTGCACTGTTAAAGTGAGAGAGAGACTCTTGAGACACTCCTGGCTGCAAGTCTTGGGGGCTTTCTGGGTTAGAAATGGTGCTCCCCTTGCAAACATCCTCCTGGGCTGGGAGGTTTGGAGGGCATGCAGGTTCCTCAGCTCCACTCCCCATGCACAAAGTAGCCTCTGCTGGGTTGGGATGTTTGTGCCCCAGTTATGCTGCAAATACCTTTGCAGAGTGGGAAGAGGAGTTGCAACCTGAGGGCCATGAGGCAGGGTTGGGCCACCTACTGAAGTATCAGCAGGAGTTGTGGTTCCATATGCTTGACTTCATAGAACCATTGGGTTGCAGACTGGTTTGGGTTGGAAGGGACTTAAAGATCAATCAGTTCCAACCCCCTGCCATGGTCAGGGACACCTTCCACTAGACCAGGTAGCTTCAAGCCCTGTCCAGCCTGGCCTTGAACACTGCCAGGGATGGAGCAGCCACAGCTTCTCTTGGGCAACCTGTGCCAGGGCCTCACCACTCTCATAGTAAAGAATTTGTTCTTAATATCTAATGTAAATCTCCCCTCTATCAGCTTAAATCAATTTGTCCTTGTCTTGTCACTACATGCCCTTGTAAAAAGACTTGCTCTTGTCCATCCTGCTGCAAGCCCCTAAAGTGCAGGTTAACCCTGGAAATTGGTACATCTTAGCTATGGGAACAGCTTGGCATAGCAGCATCCTTTTCTTTCTGGGGGAAGGGATTGGTCCCAGAGGATGCTGAGCCCCTGTTTCAGCCCATCTTCTCCCCCTACCTTTACGATGTGGGAGCTGCTGGCTGTCCTGCGGCGCCCATGGCTGGTCTCCGAGCCAGCGCCTAGCTGTGGGGCTGCGGCCAGAGCAGGACACCCCCTTATCTGGGAGCAGTTTATCCCCAAAAGCGAGCCGGGAGCTCCCAGACCCCCAGCTCTTGCACTGTTTGTTCCCAGCCTAGCCCGGGTACCCGGTGTCCCTCCAGCCGAGAGGGGGAGCACTGCCAGAGCATCCCACCATCCTCCACCTTCCCTCCTCCTATCTCTTTCCAGCCCCCCTCTCCCTCCGCCCCCGTGCTCCAGCCTAAATAATTCCTCCTCTGCCTGTCGGTGTGCAGACTGCTCTCCTGTCCTTCCCTTAGTCATCGCTCAGTCGAGCGAGACAGATACTGTTGCGTGCGGTTCTTCGTTGATCAGTCATTGCAGCCCCCGGATCGCTTCGCTGCGGGTCGCAGGGTGCACGGTGCCGAACACGAGGTGCCTCCTCCTTCACTACCCACATCCTCGCTGACAGAGCACCTGCGTGGGGAGCGAGAGGCCCCTGTGATGCTGCATGGGTTGGCAGGTGACACAGACGGGGCTCCACATCCCTGGCTGGCTATGGGATGCGTGCCAGCACAGCGCTAGCTTTCTAGGGTGGCTCGGATCCAAATCCCTGCTTTCCAGGTATCATGGCTGCCTTCCTCATTCCGTGGCCAGCCAGGGTACGCCTCGTCCCCGCTGTGCTCCCACGTTAGTTCTCGGCTGATGCCTTGTCACTAGTCTGCCGACATGGGGAATTTGGGGTAGAGGGGACTGTGTGTGCTGGCTTTGAGGTCTAGGGGTGCATCCCAGATGAAGAGAGTGCATCCCAGGCGAAATAAGGCAAGAAAGGATGCTGGGGCATGCAGGGACATGCATGACACTGTACAGTTACCTAGAGAGTCCGTCGGCATTTGATCCCGCACCAGCCGTGGGGCTTGGATCCGCGCAGCCAGATTGGGAAGGCAGGTTCTGCCTTTTACTGTACCCCAAACCATTTCGCTGCCTGCCTTATGTGACAGCCACAGCAGCCCTGGCGCTCGGTACCAGCTGCTTAGGAGTCACCGGGGTGCTGCGGAGACGGGAACAGCGGGACACGGGAGCTCAGCGGTGGGGCCACTATCCCCGGTGCCACCTCCCGGTCCCTCCGCAAGGCTGTGACAATAGCCATGGGAGGTGCGGAGAGAGGCATCCGGGTCTTGCAGTGTTAACGCGTTGCTCCCGCATGGCCTTGCGCGGAGGCAGGAGAGGACCAGGACATGGATCCTGCGTGGGCTCCCAGCGTGAGTCACAGCCAAGCTGCCGCGGGGAGCAGGATGCTCACAGTGCCCAGCACCACCACGCCGTGTCCCCCGCCTCTGCAGCCCTGGCACCACGCAGGCTCCCCGCGGCCCCAGCTGTGCCGCGGGAGGGAAGCGGGAGCAGAGAACAGGAGGCGGTGTCTGGCAGCCCCGCGCGGTGTCGCACAGCGTGTGCCGTGCACAGCCCCTGCGTGGGTTCCTGTGGATGGCCCCGGCCAGCAGCATCCTCCCGGGACAGGAGCACAGCGCGTCCATGGCGGGGTGCCCGTGGGGCTGTGTCCTGCGGGGGCAGACCGTCCTGCAGCTCCAGGCAGTGTGCGAGGGGAGGTGATGGGGTGGTGGTGGTCGGGAACACCATTTCGCTGCTCTGGTTCCTTATGTTTCCCTCCGGGCTGTAGTGTGGAGCCAGGCAGCATAGGGCTGGTTCCAGGAGGTGGTGGGCATCGTTGTCCCTATCCCTGTCACCATGCCCAGTGTCTGGCTGCATTTCATAGAACCATAGAATGGTTTGGGGTCGGAAGGGACCTCTAAAGCTCATCCAGCTTCAGCCCCCTGCCACGGGCACATAATAACAGAGGAGGAGGGTTCTATGGGGCAGAGACTGGAGTCAAAGCTGGGTTGGTGGGGCAGGAGGAGAAGGGGGTCACGAACCACCCTGCAGCATGATTTATTGGGACTGAAATGAGTCTCTGCATCCTTCCTCCTTGCGTGCTCTGATGGCTTTGGGACCCGTGCGTGAGAATGGCGGCACTGCCCATGTGGTAGTGCCGGGACGGTGCAGGACGTCCCGGTGTCAGGCTCTTGTCCCCCTGCCCGTGTCGGTCCCGCGGTGCCACCGCCGGCTCCTCTCGCGGTGCAGTGGCGACCTCCGGTGGCCACGTCGCTGCTGGGGAAGGGGGGGTCACTACAGCCCCTCGCACCCCTCCCCAGCCCCACAGCCCACGCGGAGCCTCCCCAAAGGGCTTTTGTCCCTCCATTGGTCCCTGGCTTGGGGTTGGGGGTCCTTCTTGGGTGCCCAGCCTCCTCGTCCCAGTTCTGTGCCACAAATTCCCTCCCCTCCTTGCCCTGCTCGCATCTGGGGGATGTTGCTATACCGGGGGGACACTTGTCCCTGCTCTGCGTGGTCATTCCTGCTGTGGCCGGGGAGGCGGAAGCATGGTTGGTGCCACCAGGGTGGCAGTGCCTCCATGGGCTGTGGCTGCTGCTGTCTTTGTCACATGCGGACCAGAGAACCCTCATCTCCTGTTTGTGATCCCTGGGTGCACCTGTGGCAGAGGTGGGATGGGCCTCTGACATGTCCCAGAGATGGCCAGGTGCCACGGGTCATGGTGACACTGTCTCAGCCCAGAGGATCTTCTGTCCCCCCCCTCTGTCAGTACAGCTGCCCACACCTGTCCCCAGCGTTCATAGGATCATGATTTGGGTTTGGGTTGGAAGGGACCTTAAAGCTCACCCAGTTCTAAACCCCTGCCACGGGCAGGGATACCTTCCACTGGAGCAGGTTGCTCCAAGTCATTCCCCTTGTCTGTCACTACATGCCCTTGTAAAGAGCTCCTCTCCAGATTTCTTGTAATACTATTCAGGCACTGGAGCTGCTCTAAGATCTTCCCGGGGTCTCAGCCTGGCTCCAGAGCAGAGCTGCATCAGCCCTCGGAGCATCTCCATGGCCTCCTCTGGACTGGCTCCAACAGCTCCAGATCCCTCTTGTGTTGGAGGCCCCAAAGCTGAATACAGCACTCCAGATCTGGAGAGCAGCGGTTCTGGTGTAGGGCACATTTTGGTCACCTCCCCTCTGGGACACACCAGACCTGGTGGCCAAGTGCAGGGCAGCCCCGGGGGCAGGCCGAGGTGCCCGTGCTCGGAGGAGGGCGGTACCCTGCGCTCTGTGGTGCGGTCCAAGCACCCATTTTACCCACCGCCGCGGCGTTTGGGTGGGATGATGCCGGCCCTGTGCAATGACCGCGCACCCCAGCAGAGGGTGCAGCCTCCTGTAAAGCGGGACAGCGCTACTCGCGGACCACAGCCCCGGGAGGAGGGATGCTGGGGTGCAGCTCTGGGGCTGGAGACTCCCTTTTCCCTGTGGAGCAGCCCCACGAGAGCACAGCACCCACTGCATGGTGATGGTTGGTGGGTCAGCAGACGGGTGGGCTGCACAGGCACCATCGCTACAGCATGAATACTCTGAGATTGCCTTTCTTGTGGGGTCAGTGGGGAGACCGTGTGCCGGGCAGCTGGTTCCTGCCCCGGCCTTAGATCCTATAGGAATATCCTGATACTTTGGAGTGCGACCTATGGGGCTTTTGGAGGGGAGGGTTTACAGTGCTGCTCAGAGACGGTCTGCACCAGCACCTGGTCAGAGGTTTGCTCTGGCATTTGGGTGGGTGGTTCATGGAGAGGTTTGCACCAGCATTTGTGGGGATTCATGGAGAGGTTTGCACCAGTGTTTAGTGAGAGGATTGCATGAGGATTCAGGGACAGATTTGTGGCAGCATTCAGGAGGTTTGCACTGACATGCAGGGGAAGGTTGCACCAGCATTCGGGAGGGTGGTGTGCAGGCCACAGGGCCTTTCTGGGGACTGGGTCCCTGAGATCACCTCCAGTGGAGCAGGTGACAGCTAAGAGATGCTGCGGGCACCACCTTGCCCATTTCCTCACCAAGTCCTCCTGTGTCTGCCCAGGTCAGCTGGGAATGGTAAAGCTGCTGGTGCCTTGTCCCCAGTGTGCAGAGTGTGGCTAGATGAGGGTTCAGAGGAGTTCTGCCCTCCCAGCTTGGATCCTGTGTGGTGATCAGAGGGTGGCTTTGGGGTGCTGGCAGTGGGCACCTCACCCCCATGGTTCCCAGGACCTGTGCTCTAGCTCCAGCACAGGAGCAGTAGCACAGCACTTACCACTATCTCCCCAGGTGAGGGTACACTCCATGGGCAGAGCCCATGGCATTGCCACCTGGAGCAACCCGGCCTCAGGCACACAAACCATCACCAGCTCCTCCTTCCTCCATGTGCCCATCGTCTTCCTCAAGGAGATGGGTGCTCCTCCAAGGAGCTTTCATGGCTAATCCAGGGCCTGCAATGCTCACTGGATTTTGTCTGGGGGCCAGCTGGACACCACTGTTGTGGTCTGGATGCAATGACAGCCCACTGTAGCCATGGGGATGGGATGAAATATACAGGTCCAGCTTTTAGCAGCAAGCTCTGTGTTCCCTCAGACCCTATAGGTGCTGCCATGGTCTCCCTGGATCCAATTTTCAAGCCCTCTCCTTCCAACCTTCAGCATGCGTACTGTGCAATGAAACATCCCCCATGGCAGGCGAGCCCCCTTTCCAGCAGCCTGGTTCCCACAAACCACCAGTGACAGCCACAGCTTTCCCTGCCTGGGAGCTCCATGGATATGTCTAGCAGTGGAGGAGCCTCCAGCCATGGGGACTGCTCTCCAAATACCTCCTCCTGAGATCCTTGGTGTCTCCATGGGATTGTTTTGGGGTTCCCAGCACCACTTCAAACAGTCTATTCCCAGCATCCAACCGGTGCCCAGTGCTCCAGTGCCTCTGTGGGCAAGGAGCACCCTCATCCCAGTGGTTGGGTACTGCAGGGGCTGGGGCCCTTGTGGGGCCAGCCAGGCACTCTCCCTGCCGTCTGCTGTCGAGGTGCAACATGGGGCACCCCGAGTTTGCAATGAGGGTGCACCCTGGCTTCCCTCCATCACTTCCATGTGACACTTAGGGGTCACAAGGCGCAGATGGGACAGAGGCCCGAGGCTGGGTCAGGGTGTTAAACACAACACGTGGGGTCCCCAGAGATCCCCGAGGAGTGCCTGTAAGTGTACGGTGCGGAGGCTGGTTGGACACAGCTGTTTAATGGATGCTTCTCAAGTACAGAGCTGGGGTTGCGACACACGCAGCCACAGCCGCCTCTTCGCCATGGCCATGGCTCTTATCCCCATCTTGGACCTAACATCCGAAATATCCCCATTGACCTGGCACGCCAGGGCGGTAAAGGAAGATGTCACGGCACTGGCGTGCCTCCCGGTCTTGTAGCGGAGAGAGTCCCTGGGAGAAGGGGACTTGTGCCCTGGCGAGGGAAGGGGGGGCCGAGCGGGACAGAGCCCCCATCACATCGGGGTGGAGGTGAGGAGGGAGTGGGCAGGCTGCTGAAGGTGCACCCCTGCTCTGTGCATACCTTGGGGCACCTTGGGTGGGGGGGACAGGCTGAGGGCACTGCAGGGAAGGGGGCTGAGGGGCCAGGAGACAGCATCTGGGGCTGCCATGGGGCCTGGGCATGCGTGGGGTGAGGTTTGCAGGGTCCCTGCTCCTTCTCCTGTGGGCTGAGAGCATCCATCCACCTTCCTGGGACACTGGGTATCAACCCTGCATGGTGAGTGCTTCTCACCCCCAGTGGCTCTGGGCTCTGTCTCTTCCTCCTCCTCCTCACACCAAGCACTGATGCCCCAGTGAAGTGTGGATGCTGCTTGCCATGCTGGACGGGAGCGGGAGCAAATGGGAGACTGGAATGATGAGCAGAGGGGAGAGCATCCCATAGGACCAGGGAGACAGGAGAGGATGAGTGATGCAGGTGAGCATTCCTGCACATCCGTGCTCTTCCACCCCCTGGTGCTTTTTGTTCCCAGTGACCCTTCCCATACCCTTCATGTTGGCATGAAATGTTTGGTCCCCAGACTCGAGACTCAGCCATGAGCTGTGGGTGCAAGGATGGACTTCCTGTGCTCCAGCACACACTGGAGCCACGCAGGGAGAAGCCAAGTGAGGGTCAGCACCAAGGATTCACCATGGCCATGAGCTGAGCCAGTGCTTGCCGCAGACCCACGGGTGCTGACGCCGGTGGCATGCAGAGGTTCACTCGCACTGCCCCACGGTGCTGGGGACGCGTGGAGGCTCTGCTCTCACCCCAAACGTACCCAGACTTGGCCCCAGGAACAAAGCAAACTCCACTTCTTCATGGGGACCTGTTAGCTGCAGGGCTGGTGGGTGACCGGGTGCTGTGGGGCTGGGGATCATGGGGACAACAGCTCCCTGTGCCCATGGCATCCCCGCGGTGGGCTGCGGGGAGACCGTGGGACCACACCCTACCCCTCCCCACCAATCAGAGATCCCCAAAACCGCGCCCCTCTCCCTCAGCCAGTCAGAGCCCGGCACCCATCGTCTTCACAGCCAATCGAAAGCGGAGGCAGGTGGAGAAGGCAGCTCGGCCGCATCCTCGCCAGCCAATCACCACCCAGCTCCGCCCTCAGGGGAGGGCAGGGCGGGGTGGTGGTAGCGGGAGAGGCCAAGGTGGCGCCGAGGGGCTTTACGCGGGGGGCAGGAGGTGCAGGGCGGCGCTGTTGGGGCGGGCGGCCAGCACGAAGGCGACGTTGTCCCGCAGGAAGCCGGGCCAGTCCACGGGCCTGCGGGCACACACGGGGTCACTGCGGCTGCCCCACGGTGGGGGTGTCCCCCCCCATCGCCACCATCCCCGTCTCACCTGGGCTCCTCCTGCTCCAGCGCACGCGGGGTCTTCTCCAGGCTCCTGCTGCTGCTGCTGCTGGCGGGGCTGCTCTCCGATATGGGCCCCACGTGGCTGATGCTGTGGGGAGGGGGGACTATGGGAACGGGGCACCCGTTTGTGTGCCCAGCACCTCTAAGGGGTGATGGGTTGTGGTGGAAACCCCGGCTCGCTCCAAGGGGGAGGTATCCCCATACCTGACGTTGCAGGATGGTGTCTCCTTGTGGTGCTTGCGGAACCAGGAGTGCCGGGCACGGCGGCACTCGGCCTCCCCGATGAAGCCGTCGTTGTCCTGGTCCAGGGCCAGGAAGGCTGCCCGCACGCGCTCCCGTTCCTTGGCGGTCAGCAGCCGCAGCAGTGCGTTCTGAGGGGCACAGAAGGGAATGGGGAGCATGGATGTCATGGCCATGGGTGCTGGACTTGGGTATCATGGCACAGGTGTTGGCTGTGGAAGCTGGACTTGGGTATCATGGTCATAGGAGCTGGCATTGGGTGTGATGGCAAAGGGAGTTAGCCATGGGTGTCATGGCAATGGGACCTGGCCATGGGTGCTGGCTGTGGGAGCTAGCCTTGGGTGTTACAGAGTGCTGGCCATGGGTACCATAGCAGTGGGTGTTGGCCATAGGAGCTGACCTTGCGTGCCATGGGCATGGGTGCTGGCCATAGGAACTGACCTTGCGTGCCATGGGCATGGGTGCTGGCCACAGGAACTGACCTTGCGTGCCATGGGAATGGGTGCTGGCCATAGGAACTGATCTTGTGTGCCATGGGCATGGGTGCTGGCCATGGGAGCCAGTCTCAGGTACTGGGGCCACGGGTGCTGGCCATGGGAACTGGACTTGGGTGTTACGGCCATGGATGCTATGGCCATGGGAGCCAATCCCAGGTTCTGTGGCCATGGGTGCTAGCCGTAGGAACTGACCTTAGGTGCCATGTGCATGAGTTTTGGCCTTGGGAGCTGGCCTTGGGTGTCATGGTAATGGGTGCAGCCCGCTGGAGCTGGCCCCTAGACCCACAGCTGTACCTGTGGCCGTAGTTTCTGCAGCAGCTGGATGGACTCATGGGAGAGGAAGTCGTGCCACTCAATGTGCCCCTTCTTGTCAGGGTCCAGGGCAGAGAACTGAAGGGTCGCTTGCTCCTCCTGCGCCTCGGCCATGGGCTGCTCAAACTGCTGCTTGTGCACCAGGTGCTTGTAGTGCAGGAAGTCATCCAGGGACAGGGAGGTCTCTGTGGGGTATGCATGGGCTGTGCAGTGCTCAGGATGGGGGGGATTCACCTCCCCAACCACCTGGGACCTGCTGTTGGTGGAATACACACCTGGAATGATCTTGCACTGCTTCATGGTCTCCATCAGGCTGTACATCTCTTCATCCGTCAGAAGCAGGTTGAGGTTGTCCTGGGGTGGGGGGCAGAGAGGAGCCGTGGGGCAAAGGCATGGGATGGGGGGAGCACCTGGCTGCGCTGTGGCACAGGGATCCCTTGAAAGCACGTGGATGCAGGCACACAGAAAGGCATGGAGTGCTGCGTCACCCAGGGGTGCTACAGTGGGGTGGCTCCGCACCCCTGGTCTTCGTGTGCCTAGCAGGACATTTGTGGTGCCGTATCCCCACCAAGGTGCTGTGAGGCTGGCTGCAGCAGAGGGGATGTGGCAAAGGTCTACTCTCCCCTGATGCCTCCCCATCAGGCCAAAGCAGTGGCAGGAGCTGGGGAGCAGCAGGTTCCCCATCGCCCTGCACCAGGCTGAGATGTGAGACCCTGCTCCTCACCCTGTGGAGCACCCACCCCGCCACAGAAGCCCCCGGTACCCCCCACCCCCTGCACTCACGCAGTAGTAGCAGCTCCAGCCCGTCTCGGTGTGCGCCGTCTCGGTCACCTCCACGGCGCTGTTGTTCTGCAGGTAGCCCATGCGGCGCAGGCAGCCGTCGTGGTACACCCGGCTGCAGACGCGGCACGGAAAGAGGCTCTCGGCCGTCCACACCTCACAGATCTCACACATCTCGTCGTTATGGACCTGGGGGACATGGGCAGGTGCTCAGAGGGGGCAATGGGCACAGGGGGTGGCTTCTCAAGGTGGGGGTTAAGGTGGGGTTGGGTGTTGGGTGAGAGGATGGGATTGTGTGGGGCTGGCGTAGGGAATCGGTGGGTGGTGGGGTTGTAGGGGCATGGCTGGTTGGGTTAGAGGAGGGTGAATGTGGATCATGAATGGAGGGTGAATGGCAGGAGGGACTGGGGTTGTTGGTTCTTTGGGGTGCAGCGTGGTAGGTGTGGATGGCTGGGCTGTGGGTTGTAGGTTGGCTGTAGTGTGGATGGGTGGAAGTGCTGATCTGTGGGTTAGCTGGTTGTAGTTGTGGGTGGGTTAGCTGTAAGTAGGATGGGCTGGGGTGTAGGCTTGTTTGGGTGGGTGGATGGGTGGGTAGGGTCATGGGTGAGGATGGGTGGGCTGTAGGACTGTGGGCATAGGCAGATAAGCTGTTGGGTTGTAGTGGGCTGAGCTGTAAGGGTCTCAGTGTGGATGGATGGCTTGAGTTGAGGGCTGACAAACATAGAATCACAGAATAGACTGGGCTGGGAGGGACCTTAAAACTCATTCAGTTCCAACCCCCTGCCATGGGCATGAACACCTTCCACTAGAGCAGGTTGCTCCAAGCCCCATCCAACCTGGCCTTGAACGTTGCGAGGGATGGGACAGCCACAGCTTCTCTGGGTAACCTGTGCCAGCACCTCACCCTCACAAGGAAGAGCTTCTTCCTTATATCCGATTTAAATCTCCCCTCTGCTAGTTCAAAGCCATTCCCCTTTGTCCTGTCCCTACAGGCCCTTGTCCAAAGCCCCTCTCCAGCTTTCCTGTAACACCTTTAGGCACTGGAGCTGCTCTAAGGTCCCCCCTTAAGGAACCTTCTCTTCTCCAGGCTGACCCAGCCCATCTCTCTCAGCCTGGCTCCAGAGCAGAGCTGCTCCAGCCCCCGCAGCATCTCTGTGGCCTCTTCTGGACTCCCTCAAGCAGGTCCACATCCTTCTTGTGCTGGGGGCCTCAGAGCTGGAGCTGTCTGTGCCCAGCACTGACCTCTCCTCCCCACGACAGGGTCTCTCCAGCGCACAGTTTCACACTCCCCCCCCATGACATCTGCAGCCCCCCCACTGATCCCCTCCATGGGGCTCCGCCGTGCCCGGTGACCCTGCCCCTGCTCCGTGCCCCCCCGGCGCTGCCGGCGCAGCGCTGCACCGCCCCATCCCCGCTCGTTGCTCACCTGCTCCCTCTGCAGGCTGATGTCGGGGGGTTCATCATCGCCCAGCTCCCGCTTGGGCCGGATGAAGGCGGGAGGCGTGAACCTGTTGGCCCGGTCGAACTCCTCCGGCTCCACGCCGCGGCCATCCCGCAGCCGTTCCCAGGCCGCCTTCCCCGCGCTGGTCTCCTCGGGCTGGGAGGGCCCCGCCGACGCCTCGTCCTCTCCCTCCTGCACCGACTGCTCCAGCGTCCCCCGACGGGCGTCCCCTGCCCCTGCGCGCCGCCGCGTCGAGGGCTGCTCCCGCAGCCCGTCCTTAAAGGCTGACACGGCCAAGCTGACCTTCTGCACCTTCTCCACCGTCTGCCGCCTGGACATCAGCACCCCCATGGCTCTGTGCGGGGGAAGGAAAGTGCTCAGAGATAAAGGTGCTGTGCTGCTGCTGCACCCCTTCCCTGCGCTGTGCCTCTGGCCCCAAAAGGGTGTCCCCCAGCTTTCTCATAGCTCAGGGTAGGGAGAAATGGGGGCTGCTTGGTGGGGAGGTGCTGGAGTCATCCGTGGTGGCCATGGGGAGGTGGACCTGAAGTAATGTGGGGTTCTGGCTGTGGAGGGCCTGGGTGCTGATGGTAGAATTGGGGGAGCAAGCAGGGAGCTGCTTTGGGGCACCCACATCCTGACTCTACATCCTTGCTCTGTGGATTCCACGTTAACAAGAAACACATCCCAGCCATTTCCACACCAGAGCAGGAATCCTGGAGGGATTTGGACCAGCTCTAACCCTGCCTTTTGTGTGCATCTCCTTTCTGCCTTGGAGAAAGCTTTGTCCAGCCGAGGGTGAGAGGTGTCCTCCCCACAGTTCTGCCCAGGGCTAGGGCATAGTAGAGCTGGTGCTGGGTCTCAGCTTCCTTAAATCTCTTTTTACCCCCAGCCTCTCTTGGATTCACATGCCCATGTGTACGTGTGTGTGCTGCTGCCTTGATTGCTGGGTATCCCGTATTCTTCCAACAGCCATGTTGAGAAGCTGGGCCATGTAGGAGGGTGCAGGAGGGAGTGGAACAGTGCATGGATCTGGGGCTCATGGGTCCTGAGAAGGGGTTTTGGCCACAGGACTGGGAGAAGACCTTCTTAGGCTAAAATAGGGGGCGGCAACAGCAGCAGCAGCAGCAGGTTGGGGTGAGCTGAAGCTGTGGAGAAGCAGGATTTGCTCTCCAGCAGTGTGGGGCACAACATCCCCCTGCAGCACTGGGGTTGTGCTATGGAAGACGTTGCAGCCAAGAGAGGCATTCCCAGCTGGTGCCCAGGGACCAGGAGGCATCACTCGCTGGGGGCCCATCAGCGCAGCCATCTCCTGTGCTGCCAGCCACAGCAGGGGAGTCCCCAGGTATCGGGATAATGAGCAGCAGTGCTCGCACTGCGCCAGGGTCTCCCGCCGCTGCGGTGCTGGGGGGCCTGCCCATGGATAATTGCTGCTGCCCCACACCCGCAGTGCTGAGCGGCGCTGGCAGGCGGCTCCAACATGTGATGTGTGTGATTCCCAGCCTGCCCCCTCCGCCGCGGGACCATCTGCGTGCTCATTCCCACGCGGAGCCGGGCGTGTGACACATGAAGGCCCCGTCCTGGCGCGCTGGTCCCGGCACACCCGTGGGAAGGGGGTATTGGCACCCATGGGTGCCCTGATGGTGCTTGGGCCTTAGCAAAGGTTGGGAGCGGGGAAGCGCTGCAGGCACGTGTCCGAGCCACAGCAACAGCATCCCTGCGGCTGTGCCAGTGGGAGGGAAGACACCGGAGCCTCCTCACCGTGCCACCACCACCTCATGCCTGGATGGCTCAGGATTCATCAGCTGTGGGCAGCATCAGCACTGATGCTGGGCAGCGTTTTGGCTCTGCCTTCGAGTCATTTGGCTGGGGGCACTGCAGGGGGATCCCTCCCAAAGGGCTGCGTTTGCAGCACTGAGCATTGGGTGGATCCTGCCCTAGGTAGAAGCAGGGTGGAGGGGGTGCAGAGGGGCTGTGCTCATGGAGAAGAGCAAGAAGAGGGGTGTGTGTCCCAGCTCTCGGCACACCAGTCTGCTAAGTAGCTAAACTGGTGATCCTGGTCCCCAGCATGCTGGTAGCATCTCCCCACAGCACTGTGGGGCTCAAGGTGGCACCCTGCAGCATGGCAGGGCAGCCATGGGGTGGCTGGAGTATGGGCCTGCTGTAATCCCCCCCATAATCAGGTTCCCCTGGTGTTCATGGCATGGTCACACATGCCCTGTCACTGCTGGAAGATCCCAGGCCATCTCCCTGCTTCCCGTGCACTCCCAAGTGTGGTGTCACCAGCTGTTGTGTGCCTGGAGTCTGGAGGGCATCACTCCTGTCACAGCTTGCATCTGTTCTCAGCCCCACTGCCCTCCCTGCAGCTAGGGCTGCACAGCTGGGCTCTACCTGCACATCTGGGGGCTGGATGGCTTCTGTCTCCTGACCCTGCTGCTTCTCCACAGGCTCCGATGCTCCTCATATACCCTAAAACTGGTCTGCGCTCCCCAGGCCCCCTGACTCCCCATGTCCTATCTGACTCTCACACAGATCCGGGCCAGGCTCAAGGTTCTTCCAGGCTTGGGTGGTCGTCCTTTTCCCGGGGTCTGTGGATGTAGGGAGGGGGTACTGTGGCACCCCATAGCATCCCAGTTACATGTCTGTATCCCCACATGTTCCTAGGGGACAATGTCTCTGGTGCTGTTTCTGTCCCCTGGGTGAGGACCCTGTTCACCTTGTCCTGAGGTGCCAGGGCATTGCCCTTGGTGCTGGGTGCCAGCGTGGGGGCTATTTTTAGGTCCTCCCCCTGGAGGAGCTAAATCTGTGCATGGGCTGGAGCTGCCTGCAAAGAGCTCTGCCAGCACCAGGGCCTGTCGCAGCGGATGGTGGGCACGTTCCCACCCTCTTCCCATCCCTTGCTTCCTGCTCCCTGTTTCCTTGCCCCGTCCCCTGGGCAGAACCCATTCCCCACACTCTTCTGGTGGGGATTTGCTCCTTGGTACTTCATCCCTGCAGCAAAACATTGAATCAGAAGGCACTTTATCTCCCTAGCACCCATTGACTCATCTTTCCCAGCCCCATGCATGGGGAAACTGAGGCTTGGAGGCAAGGCTTGTGCAGCTGGGGTGAGGATCAGCTTGGTTTAGGTGGGGATGGGGTGCACTGGTGGGACAGGGCTGATGGCTCTGCAGGAGGAAGCAGCAGGGCAAAGCATCCCGATGCAGAGCCAGTGGTGCTTGCAAAGCCTCCTTTCTAACAATGGGAGCGGGGAGCACCTATATCTGATGCTGAGGTTGTGGGGTGCCCGGCTTGGCTGCAAGGGTGCAGGATGGTGGGTGACGGGTGGGTGACAGGCAGGTGGGTGTATTGCAGCGCAGCCGGGTGTTGTGGTGGCTGCGAGCACAGGATGGATACGGTGAGAGTGTATGTCTGTGTGTGGGGTGGATGCATTAGTGGCAGATGTGCTATGGGGTGGATGTATTAGGGATGGATGTGTTAGAGATGGATGTGTTAGGAGTGGGTGTATTGGGGTGGATGTTTATGGGATAGATGTGTTTTTAGGGTTGGATATGTTAGGAGTGGATGTGCTATGGGGTTGATGTGTTTTTAGGGGTGGATGCTTTAGGGGTGGATGTGCTATGGGGTGGTGGTATCCGGGATGGATGTGTTAGGGGTGGATCTGCTATGGGGTGGTGGTTTCAGGGATGGATGTTTTAGGGGTGGATGTGTGTGTTAGGGATGGATGTGTTAGGGGTGGATCTGCTATGGGGTGGTGGTATCCGGGATGGATGTGTTAGGGGTGGATGTGTGTGTTAGGGGTGGATGTATTAGGAATGGATGTATTAGGGGTGGATCTGCTATGGGCTTGTGGTATCAGGGATGGATGTGGTTAGGGGTGGATGTGTGTGTTAGGGATGGATGTGTGTGTTAGGGATGGATGTGTGTGTTAGGGATGGATGTGTTAGGGATGGGTGTGTTAGGGATAGATGTGTTAGGGATGGATGTATTAGGGTTGGATGTATTAGGGGTGGATGTGTCTGGAGTGGATGTCTTTTTAAGATTGGATATTTTTAGGGATGAATTCGTGTGTATGGGGTGGATGTGTGTGTTAGGGGTAGATGTGTTATGGTGTGGATGTGTTAGGGGTGGATTTGTTTTTAGGGGTGGATGCATTAACAGTGGATGTGTGTCTATGGGTTGGATGTGTTAGGGGTGCATGTATTTTTAGGGGTCGATATATTAGGGGTGGGTGTGCATGTTAGGGGTGGATGCACTGGGAGTGGTTGTGTTAGGGGTAGATTTGTTAGGGGTGGTTGTGTGTGTTAGGGGCGCCATGGTCTAGTGTGAGGTGTCCCTGCCTGTGGCAGGGGGTTTGGAAGTAGGTGATCTTAAGGTCCTTTCCAACCCTAATCTGACCATTCTGTTATTCTATGATTCTATGTGTTGGGGGTGTGTGTGTGTGTTGAGTAGATGCATTTTGGTGTGGATGCATTAAGGGTGCATGTGGTAGGGATGGATGTGTTACGGGGTGAGTCTGTTAGGAGTGGATGTGGATCAGGTGGATGTATGTTTTAGGGTAGGATGCATTAGGGGTGGATATATTTGGAGTGGATATATTAGGGGTGGGCTTGTTAGGGTTGGATGCTTTATGTTGTGGATGATTTAGGGGTGTATGTGGGAGGGATGGATCTGTTATGGGGTGGATATGTTAGGAGTAGATGTGTGTGCTAGGGTTGGATGCATTAGATGTGTGTGTTTGGCATGTATGTGTTTGAGGGATGTGTGCTAGTGGTGTATGTGTTTCGTGTGTGTGTGTTAGGGGTGTATGTGTTAGGGGTGTGTTTTAGGGGTGTGTGTGTTGGGGTGTGTGTGTTAGGGGTGTGAGTGTTGGGCTGTGTGTGTTGGGCTGTGTGTGTTGTAGGTGTATGTGTTAGGGGTGTGTGTTAGGGGTGTTTGTGTTGGTGTATGTGTGTTAGGGGTGTATGTGCTGCAGGGTGGACGCGTTGTGGGGTGTATGTGCTGTGGTGTGGCTGGCAGCATGGGGCGGGTGTTACGGTCAGTGGGGGGGTGAGGGCTGGGGGTGTTGCAGTGGCTGTGGGCGCACACGGTGGGTGCTGGCTTTGGGTGCAGGGGAATTGCAGAGCAGTGGGTGCGAGGTGGTGGCTGAGGCTGTGCGTGGGGTGCAGGCTGCGCTGTTGTGGTGCCTGGTGGTGCCATGGGGAGCTGGAGCACAAGCCATAGTGTCCAGGCTGCTGCCTCCCTGCCTGCCCCACCAGCAAACCAAAGGCCCGTGGGTGCTTTTGCTGGTGCACACCATGAGCAGGGTCCATGGCACCCTGCTCTGCACCATGAGCAGGACCCCCTCTGTGGCTCCCCGCTAGCAGGAAAGGATGCTCTGGTCCCCATGCCTTCCTGTAGCCCAGGCCTCCTCCCTGCCCTCGCCAGGCTCCTGGTGTTTCCATCCCATTCCAGTGTTGTGCCTGCAGGAGGGACCTGGGGGCAGAGGGATGTGGTCCAGATGGGGAGCACACCCTGAGGACCCAGGGTCTGAAGGGCACCGAGTGGGGCTGGGAGGAGCTGCTGTGTCTCTGGCACAGCCCTGCACACACTGCCAGCACTGCTGCCTGGGGAGAGCGGAGCCGGGCAGCACCAGCAGCAGGCTCTGCTTGTTGGGGTCTGTATCCCACCTCCCTGAGGTGGCTGGGGATGCCCAGAGGGGTCGGGCAGCATCCCCTTGTCCCCCTCTCCATGGCAGATGGCACTTGCTTGGTGCTGTGGCACTGCTGGGGATGCTGCTGTGAGGTGACCCGGTTGCCATGGGGCAGGGACTCCCTGGATGGTGGTACCCTCCCCTTCCTCTGCAGGGATGGGGGGGGGGGGGGGGGGGGGGGGGCCGGTGCCTAGGTCTGGGGGGTGGTTGGAGCCCTGTCTGTGCTGTGTCCCCACCCTGGGGACACGGAGCCGGTGCTGCTCTCCCTGTCGCGCCATGGCAGATTTTATAGGTGTGTCACACGCTTCTATCTCCCAGAGTGGGGTGAAAATGCCGTGACAGCAGAGTCCCTTCCCCTGCAGCAGACACGGCTCCTGACCAGGTCCCCCTTCTCCTCTCCCTCCCCAGCCCCTCTCCCAAACACCCACATGAGGACCTCGATGCTTGGGCAGGACCCTCCCACCCCATCCCCTTCCCTGCTCCCAGTCTCTCCATCCCAGGGAGCCAGCATCCCGGGGGGCAGCAAGGGGACCCACCTATGGGTATCATGATGTGTAGTCAGCCCGTGCCATGCCCCAGGCAAAGCGCCAACAGCAGCAAAAAAAGCCACTTACCAGGGTCAGGGTCTGTCTGGAGAGCACGAGCCCTAGAGAGCAGTCCACACGATGTCCATCACCGCTGCCTCTGGCCACGACCACCCTGTCTCCACCTGCAGATGCTCACCGCATCCCGTGCCCAGCGTGCGGCTCCCTGCCGGGGGATGGAGCAGGGAAGGCTGGTACCCGGAGAGCCAGAGCCCTGCACTTGCTGCTGGAGGATGCAGGAGACAGCGAGATGCTGTGAGCGGATGCCTGTGTCTAGCGCACACTCACACACACACACACTCACACGCACACGGAGGAAGCAGGGAGCTTGTGACTGGGGCTGAGCAGATGCAGCCTGGTTTGCTGTCCCTGTACCAATTGCTGCCTGAGCTGTGTTAAACAGCTCTATGAGACACGAAGCATGTTTTTTTTTTCACCCGGGCTGACGTTGGCTGGGAGATACCAATAAAAGCTTTCCCCGCATCCCCTCTGGCCCCGGGGGGATGAACCGCCTTTCCTCGAAGCAACCTGAAGGGCTACAGAGATGGGGATGCATCAGCAGAGGAGCAAAGGTCCCCCCTGCACACTATGGGCTATGTAAAGCCTCTGCTTTAACCTGATGGCTGCTGGTCAATGCTGCAGGCGGGCTGTCCTCGCCATGCCGTGGTGCAGCGGGGACATGGGGACTCCTGGCTACATGCAGCCCTGTGTTCCCAGTGCAATGCAGCGTCAGGGGGTTCAGTTCTACTGATCCCCAGGACTGGGTATCACCTGTATGTGCACACTGCAGGGCTGGGGGCTCGCTGGGTGCAAGGGGGGTGATGGGGCAGAGGGAGGCTGCTGGGCTGGAGAAGGCACTAATGCAGTGCTTCTGCAGGTGGGATACCCACACCATGTGCACTTCCAGCTGCCCCACAGTGACCTGGTGGAAATGGTCACTTGGACCCCCAACACCCTTTGGGATGGCATACCCCTGACTGAGGGGCTGTGCTTTTCCTTCAGGAGCTGCCAGCTGTACCTGGGGATGATTTAGGATGCAAAAACCTTTCAGTCCCTCTAGGAACAGTCTCCAGCCAGGCCTGGGATTAACACTGAAGGTTACAGCAGAGGGGCCTGGGCAGTGCCCAGCGGGTCCTCTCCTGGCTAAAGCAGAGGGATGCTCTGCTCAGTCCCACTGCATTGTTCCTGTCCTTGATGAGGGGGGAATCCCACATCCCAGCCTCACATCCCAACCATGCCAGGCCCTGTGCCCTCCATGGGGCAGGGCAGACATGCCAGCCCCACGGACGAGTGGGCCTGTGTGTGTGTTTCTGTCTGCACATGGGTTCAGGAGGCTGTGGTGGGGCAGTGGATGGGGAGGAACATCATCTTTCCCATGGGAAGCGTGGAGTTGGAGCCATGGGATGAAGGGCTAATGATGGCTGAAGCTTGCTAGCTCCCAGGGGATGTGGAGCATCACTCCTGGGGCCTTCTCCACCTCTGAAAAGGCCTGTGCTGGACCCAGCATCCGACACCACTGCAGGGGGCAGGGTAGCCTCGATGGGTGCTCCCAGCAGTGTATATGGGGCAGGTTTTGCTCCAGCCTCACTAGTGCCAGGCTGGTCCCTCACCCCTGAATGTGCTCCTCACCCTGTGCCACCCCTCCCTGGATGTGTGGGCACCAGTACGGGTCCCATAATACCAATACCTCCCATCACAGCCCCTTCCTGCTCAGGCAGGAGTGAGCTGAGACCATCTGCAGCTCATGTCATCCGCAAGCAGACCAGGGACTGGGAAAGGCCGTGCCTGTGTGCTCTGATGGGACATGAGCTTCCTTCCCTGCTGTGTGGAGATGTTCAAAGCCAGGATGCAGACAAGATTTATCTCCTTGTGGCTGTGAGGTCTTGTCTGGCTTCACTCCATCAGCAGTGGGAGCCTTACAAGGATCCTCCGGTCACTCTGACCTGTCCCATTCTTCATCCTTCCCCAGGGATGCTTCCCTTTAGGGTGAATCACATTTTGCATTATTTGACCTGGAAAAGCACTGTGATGCATGTGGGGTGGGGAACATGGAGCCCATCTGTGAATGAGGACAGAGGAAAACATGTTCGCAGGCGAACCCTGGCCCCGGAGGACTGGGGAAAGGGGAAGCAGAAATGAGGAGTGTGCCAGCGCTATATGAAAGCTTTAAGTGCCTCTGCAGGGAGAGCCTGCACCCAATGGACCCAGGGCCGAGTTCCTGGAAAAGCAAAGGCAAGGAGGAGCCCCAGCCCTACTCCTGCTTGAGCTGCACTGGGGATGGGGTTCCTGCTGCTGTTTGCCCTGGGAAACACAGCTGTAGCATAGCTAGGCTCCGTGTATGGGGCTGGCTGGGCCTGTGTGATGTATGGCAGCTCCTTGCTATCCACTGTGTGCACCATAGAGAGCTACATCCCAAATCCCCTCCTTCAAAGCACACCCGTCACTCTCCACCCCGCGCGAGATGCAGGATGCTGGGGGAGCAGGAGAACGCGGTCCCCCCCCTTGCCCTGCTTGCACAGCCAGAGCGTGGCTGCGGGTGCCTGTCAGCGATGGCAACAGGCTGGGAGAGCTCTTGGCAGCGCCGGCAGCGAGGAGGGCTGCAGGGGCGGAGGTGAGAGCTGAGCCTCAGCGGGAATGTGCATTTTTGTCAGCTCCCCCCCCAGCTCCGAAATCTCACATGACGCCCGCGTGTAGGTCACTGGCTGCTCCAGCGACGTGGAGTGTGGGCTCACCATCTGCGGATGCTTCTGGAGCCTGGGAATGCTGCCTCATGGCGCCGCGGCTTCATCCCGGCTACCCAGGCCGTGGGGAGTCATCACCTCGGGGAGGGGGCCCTGCGGGGAAGGGGTGAAGGGTTTGTGTTTGGATGGATGAGGGCACCCAAAGTTTTGGCTCCTGCTGGGAAGCAGGATCATCGTCGCTGTCAGCAGCATCAGCGCCTGCGCGAGCCGGCGTTCCTGCCAGTCAGCGGGGGGTGATGGAAGAGGGAACTTGTCAAAATAGCGAGATATCTTCCTTCAGGAGATTACAAGTTTGGCTGATGGAGATAATGGTGTTGATGCGCTGCGGGGAGGGTGCGGAGAGGCACCGGCGCACCGCGCGGTGTGCAGCTGGTTCAGGAGGGGACGATGATGCCAATGTCAGCATGAAATGGGATAAAAACCAGCTGTCTGATGGGCTGCTGTGTATGGCTGCGGGAAAGGGATGGCAGAGCTTTGGCCATTGCTGAGAACAAGAGGTGCAGGGGCAAGGTGCTCAGCAAGGGGGACCATGCGTGGTCCTTTCCAGCTGTCCCAGCCCATGCCTTTTATCCTAATGCGGGGTCCACATAGTGGAAGGGGATCAGAATTCCACCCATAGACTTAATCCACCAAGGATCCTGTTCTCCACCAGCACATCTCCTGGTGCTGGCTGTAGGCAGCACCTCCCAAGGCTACCCGCTGATGGCTGCTCTTCATGCCCACTGACAGCTGTCCACCATAGAATCATAGAATCACAGAATGGTTTGGGTTGGAAAGGACCTTAAGATCATCCAGTTCCAACCCCCTGCCATGGGCAGGGGCACCTCACACTAGGCCAGGTTACCCAAGGCTATGTCCAACCTGGCCTTGGACAGTGCTGGGGGTGGAGCATTCACCACTTCTTTGTGCACCCTGTGCCAGTGCCTCATGCCCACTGACTTCTCTCCATCACTGCCCATGGACATTCACACCGGGTTGTTGGTGTCTGTCTATCACATCCCTGGTCATCGACTCGGCTGTGGGGCTGCAGTGCTGGTTCCACTGCAGACTGTGATGAGGTGGTGGCTGCTCTGTGGCTCCTACTCCCTGCATTCACCCCGCCATGGCATCAGGAATGATGATGGGATTAGGGACAGATGCTTGGGTGCCCCGAGCAGGAGCTGTCAGTTGGTGCCAGCATGGGCACAGCCCCTCCTTTGGCCGCTGTCAGCAGCAGCGTGGCAACAACCCAAAGTAGGTTAAGATGCTGCAGATGCTGTGTGCCTTGTGTCTGTGGCACTGTGTTTGATCTCAGCTTTCCCCTCCCATCCCAGCACTGGAGCGTACAGCTTTTGCAGAGCAGCTTTGTGTGCACTGCCAGGGTGCACAGAGCTGGTTTTGCCCCCTCCTCAGCAGCTTCTGTAGGATGCAGAGCCCCCCCAGAACAAAAGCCCATAGCAGGATTCACCTGATGGAGCTATCTTCAGCCCCACAGCTCCACAGTTGGAGGCAGTATGGATGCACGTGGTAGCTGAAGTCCCTGCTGTGGCAGGGCAGGGCACTGGTTTGCATGGGTAGGAGGCACATCTCCTTTGCTCTATAGCGGCTTTGGGCTGAGCTCCCACTCCAGCCCAGTCCAGCATCCCTTCCTGGGCATGAGCACATTGTGGTCCCCATGGTGATTTTAGCTCCATGCAGAACCCTGTCCTGGCACAGAGATGAGCGCTGAGCTCCTCATGCTTGCCTGTGTCTGGCACAGCCCTCACCACCGTGTCTCTCCCCACACTTGCTGGGCTGAGCATCGGTGTCCCTGGATGTGCAGCCCTGAGTGGACAATGCACTCCAGAAGCTTCTCCAGCTGCTGGAAGTTGGAGATCCAGCCTGCAGCCGTTCCCATCCATCTTGGATGAGCCCCTGCCTGTGTCCTCCTTTCTCCTATCCTGCAGTGGCAGCTTTTCCCTGTAGACTGAGCTTTGGGGAGCTGAGTGTGAGAGCTCAGCACCATGCTACCTCATGCAGCCATTGCTCCTTCGTGAGCTGCCTTCACCCCTGTGATAAGGAGGAAGAGCTGGTGGGGAATAGTGTTAGGACCTGGGGATGGATTACGGAGAAAAGATGTGGTCTGATGAGCCAGATGGGTACCAAAATACCCCAAGGGGTGCTGGGGGAAGGCGCAGGGGTGATGGAAGCAGGAGGTGGAGCAGGCGGCAGGAAGCCAACAGCCCATCCTGCCCCAGGAGGCTTGCCCCATGGTCTGGAGTCTGCAGGAAGGCATTCCCCAAGCCACTGCCTGGGCTTACCCTGGGCTGCCCTTCCTGGGGATGGCACATCCCTGCAGAGCAGCCAGGGCAAGGAGCCGTGGGTCTTTTGACCCTGTTGCTGCAGCTGGCAGCTGACCAAGCCTGGCCCTGATGAGATGAGGATGCTCCCTCTGGACAGATAATAGCTGAGCACTTTAGAGCTCTCTAATCCAGGAGCACTCTTGTAGACATTAGCTAAATCACACAATCATAGAATGGTTTGGGTTGGGAAGGGCCTTAAAGTCATCCAGTTCCAACCCCCTGCCATGGGCAAGGATGCCGCACAAAGATCATGTCACCCCAAGGCTCTCTCACAGGGCAATTCCAGCTCATGGCAAGAGGCTATTCTCTACAGCCTGTCCTGTTCCCTTTATCTGAAAGTTCCAATAACGGGTCAAGGATGAACCCCATGGCTTTCCATGGACATGGATATACCCAAAAAAGCAGAGCCTGGTGCAGGGGCTTGTCCCCCAAGGCACTGCAGGGCTCTGGAGAGCAGAATGAGCCCTGGGGGTGGGGAGAAGGATTGAGCCTGGGGTGAAAGGGGGAGAACCAGGACTGCGCGTGCAGGTTATATGTCCCAGTGACAGCCCCACAGCACCTTGCAAGGGACACACTCATCCCCATAGGGAGGCATGGATGGGGATGCCATCCCTCCCTGCTCTTCTGGCTGACACCCTGCAGCATCACCCGTCTCCCTGTGCTCTCTTGGAGCAGCCATCTCTGCTGCAGGCTGGTGGAGCATCCTCACAGAGGAGCTTTTCAAGTGGAACGGAAACGCCTAATGAAGGCGACTTCATTAACCGGGGCTGTCATGGGGATGATTGCTGCCTTCCTGAGCCGCTTTCTGAGCAACAGAGCCCTGCGAGAGGGGAGGAGGGCAGGGAAGAGGGAGAGGGTGAGGGAGAAGGGAGGGAAAGAGGAAGAGAGGAGAGGCAGAGCCTGCCCAAATGCCTCTGCTGTGCTGGTGCAGAGCACCATGGCCTGTTCTGGGGCTGGGGGCAAGCAGGCAGCCCCCGGGGCTGGAGGCAGATGCAGAGCCCTGTTGGCACCAGGGGAGCATGGCTGGTGGAGCTGGGAGTGCTGAATGTGACCACTGCAAACCGCTGGGGCAGGGCTGGGTGCTGTCCTGTGGGACATGGTGTGACTTGAACCCAAGCCAGGTGCTATGCAAGGCCCCTGGGTGCTGCTGTTTGGATAGGGATGTGGTGCTTGATATCACCACGATGACAACAGCAGCCTCATCACTGATTTTGCTGTCTCCATCAACCCCATTCCCAAGCCACAGCATCCTACGGACTGGCTTGATGCAGAGGCTTGTCATCATAGGATAGTTTGGGTGTGAAGGGACCTTAAAGCTCGCCCAATTCCAGCCCCCTGCCACAGGCAGGGACACCTTCCACTAGAGCAGGTTGCTCCAACCTGGCCTTGAACACTGCCAGGGATGGGACAGCCACAGCTTCTCTGGGCACCCTATGCCAGCACCTCAGCACCCTCACAGGGAAGAGCTTCTGCCTAAGAACTCATCTAAATTCAGGTTAAAGCCATTCCCGTTGTCCTGTCCCTGCCTGCCCTTGTCCCAAGCCCCCTCCATGTCTCTTGTAGCTCCCCTTTCATGAGGTCACCCTGTTCCTTGTCCTCTGCAGCCTGAACGAGCCCAGCTCTCCACCTCTCCAGGGTCCTTCCCCAACATGAGTGCCTGCACATGCTGCCTGCACCCCATCCTGCCCCCGATGCTGCTCTCTGCTATTGGAGACCTCTGAGCACCCTTCGGGTGGGGTGGCTGGGGGCAGCCCCATGTGGTGAGCGGCAGAGCCCCGGCACGCGGCTGCTGCTCTGCCTCTTAATCAGCTAATTGTGTGTTTGGGGTTTGAGGCGAGGGCCCCAGCCTGGCGTTGCCATACCAACGGCATCAGCATCGCTCTCAAAACACTTACCGAGCAGGCTTGAAATGCGGGGATACGGGGATTAAAAAGGGAGAGGAGGCCAAACCAGGTTTGATGGTGGTGGTGGGGGTAGAGTAAAAAGGGCTCTTTCAATTACAGTGTGCTGAGTCCTGCAGGGCAGAAAGCTCTGATTAAAACAGCTCTTGCTGGGATTCAGAGGCTTTTTGGGGATAAAGAAAATGCCCCTGCCTGCTGGAGTCTGTCTGAGGCACTGCTGGTGGTGGGACCATCTCCGTTTCTTCTGCAGGGATGTGTGGAAGAGGTGCCTGTGTCTCCAGACAGGCAGTGTGGGGATGGGCAATGGGTCCTGGCCCCAGGGACCCACCATTCCGAAATGGATGGGCAATGGGAACCCACCATCCCCAAAGCTGGCTGGGCTGGTGTTGCAGCCACTGGTGCAATGGGGTAAAGGTGGCTGGGGGGAGATGTAGGCAGACTGTACAGCTCAGAGGGTCTGGCTCTATTTGGTCCCCAACCTGGTGTTGTCCCAGGACCCCAGCATCACTGGGGTCTGGTCCTTTCTCCTGCCTTCTGAATCCATTTCTTTGGCCTTTCTGTGAGCTGGATCAGGCCTCTGCCCAGCTGGGTGGGATCTGGGCTGCCTCTGGTGTCCTCATCAGCCCAGAGCATGGGTATTAGTCAAAGCAGAGCCATGTCACAGGCAGGAGGCATTGGCTGCTGCAGGCACACAAGGGACACAGGGAGGGCAGGCTGGAAGAAGGATGACGTACAAGGAAAGGCAGTTTGTGATGCTGACATGCGGCCTTTTGGCATCCTGTCTCATGGGATGGCCCTTGCTGTAGCATCTGAGTGCCTCTGCCCAGCTCCTCTCCGTCCCAGCATCCCCTGACTGGCCCCTGACATCCACCCGAGCAGGATGTGATGGGGCACAGGGCCAGTCCTTTTAGCCTGCCTGTGGCTGAGGCTTCAACATGCAGTGCTGCTTCGCTTTAGACCCCTGCTCCATCCCCTGGCTGCTGTTGATGTGGCTCAGCCATCTCAGTGGGTGAAGCTGCTCCATGGGTGGTTAGAATCATTGAATCAGCCAGGTTAGAAAAGACCTTTCAGGTCATCAAGTCAAACCATTACCCCAGCTCTGCCAAGTCCACCACTGAACCATATCACTGGTGTCTACATGGTTTTTGAATGCTTCCAGGGACGGTGACTCCACCACTGCCCTGGGCAGCCTGTTCCAATGCCTGAGCAGCCTCTCTGTGAAGAAATTGTTCCCAATATCCAATATAAACCTCTCCTGGCACAGCTTGAGGCTGTTTCCTCTTGTCCCATCACTTGTTACCTGGGATAAGAGACCGACGTCACCTCACTACAACCTCCTTTCAGGCAGTTGTAGAAAGCGATAAGGTCCCCCCAAGCCTTCTCTTCTCCAAGGAGAAGAGGGTTGCAGGAACATGTACCATGCCCAGTGACGGGGGGACCCTGTGCACCCCACATCTTCTTCCATCAGCATGTGGATCCCCTGGGACTCCCCCATCCCACCCATTATTCCCATGGTGCTGGGAGCCGCTGGAAGTGGCCGCAGGCTGCGGGGTGGCGGCTCCGAGCAGATGCGGAGGTCAGCAGCGAGAACACAGCTCAGGCTTTGCCGGGGAAGCGCTGGGATTGCCCGTGCTGCCCGGGGCTTTGCAAGCAGCCGTGAGACAGCGCGGCGGGCGCAGTTAGCGTGGTGCCGGCCCTCGGCTTATCAGCCCTGCTGAGCATCTCCGAGTGGTCCAGATGGCTTTGTGCTGGCACAGCGCAGCCCTGGCAGCTTGTGTCTGCTGGGGACGGTGTGCGGGTGTGCGGGCAGCCTCCTGCCTCCTCCCGTGCACCCCCGAGGGCTGGTGCTCTCAGTGCCTGGTGCTGGGACTCACCCAGACCTTGACACAGGGCACAGCAGGGCACCAGCAGGGCAGGAAGGCAAATCCCCCCCTCTCCAGGCTGTGTGTGTGTGCTCCGAGCTGCTGCCGGCTCTGCTTTGGCAGGTCTCAGTGGGGTGCCTGTGCCATGGGGTGTGCTTGCTGGGAGCACCCTGGGGTATCCTTCCCGGATACCGGGTCCTCCCTGTGGCTTCCCTGGAAGCTATGGACCAAGCACTAGCTGGGGCAAGCAAGGGCATTCCCTGTCACAGCTGCCAGGACAGGCTGTCCTGCTTTGCCTTGCTGTGCTGGGAACATCATGGCTTGTTCTTCATCCTCACCAGGTTTCCTTTTGACAGGGAGAAATCTCCATGCCGTTATCCATGGGCTTTCTCCCCTGCAGCTTCAGAAGGAAATGGCCAGTGTGACCTCCGTGCTGAGGAGGAATGTTGTGTCCCAGGACCCTGCATCACACACCAGCAAAGCCTGAGCTCCCCTCAACCACTAAGACTTCAGAGGGCTGGGCATAAGGCTCCTTTCCAGGCAGCTCCATCTGTTAATGTTTGTGGCTGCCTTGAACATCTCCAAAAGATTGATTTACTGTAATTCCTCTGGAAAGCAACTTTTGTGATTGCTAGCCTGGAGATCTCAAGCTGGACTTAAACAACAGGATCCTAAAGAGGCCATGAATAATTGAGCCTAATAAATATTAATAACTCGCCTGCATGGTGGCAGGGCATGTAATTGCAAGGAGTGTTCTGGAAGCACAGCTCCGCAGGCAGTGTGTGCACCCTGCAGGGCTGGGGCAGAGCCCGGTTAACACTGATGCTGCCGGGCCATGCAGAGCTGTGCCATAGTGGTGGCCGGGGGCACGGGGTGCTGGCACCATGTGAGTATTGAGCTGTCCTCAGTGGCCTCTCTCCCTTGAGGTTGGTCTCCTGTTGAACCCAAGTAGACTTGCAGCATCCACTGGAGCATCACTCCATCCCTGTGCCATCCTCATCCCTCGGGTACCCAGAAGTACCTGGGACACCCACTTCAGATCCTGTCTCATGCACAAGCCACATGGAGGTATGTCCCAGGCTGGAGTCAGTCTGCGGATGGTCCCTGTTCTTTGTCCCCAAGGATGGGTGGAATCTCTGTAACCAGACTTCACACAGGGCTGTGCCATGTATCACAAAATACAGTGCACTGCAAAATCCAGCTCCCAGTGATACCAAGAAGGGTATCAGTGTCATATGTTATATGCTATATGTTATATGTTATATATAACAACTGTATATACTTGCTGTGCAGTCCGAGCTTTGTACAAGTGGTCCAAAGTTTGGGTGCAGAGGGGTTAGGATAAGTGAAGACATGAATGAGGGATGGGATATTCAGTGATGTCCTGCAGGAAAAGGCTGGCCTTGCCATTCAAACCCTTGCTGGGCATCATGGAGCCATTGACCAGGCCCTGTGCAAGGTGCAGGATCCAGCCCAAAATAGATGAGTTTTTTTGATAAAATACAACCACAAAGCTCTAGACAAAATCCAGCTGTTGTCCTGTGGTGCGCTGGTCCCTTGATGAATCACATGCCTGAAATAACACTCATGCCTGTGGCTTTGTCAATGCTGATCAGATCTAGCATTTCCCAGGTCTCAGCTGCTCAAGGCAGATGAGAAAGAAGATTCTAGAAGGGATCACAAGCACTTGCATGAAAGGGCACAGTCTGCAAAGCCTCAGGATTGCTGTGAGCAGGGTAGAAACATGTACATGGAAGCATTGCCAGAGCTTTCTGGATGCAGCATTTTGGGGTGGGGAGAGCTTTCAGACCTGCCCCATTGCAAACCACTGTTGGCTTTGCTACCTAATGATGCTGTGTGATGAAGTGTCCTACCGGGCATACAGAGGAATGGGATAGAAAACCCCTCAGCTTATATAAAGGGCTGGGGGGTGTTTGGGTAGGATGTTGCCTAAGCTTCCTGCTTGAAACCCATGGTGTTTGGGCAGCTGAGAAGAGGACCTGTGAATGCTTGGCAAGGGTATTGTGAGGCTGTATCCTCTGCAGGAGCTTCTCCCACACCGAGCAAGTGCTTCTTTTCCCCAAACTGCCTGGTTGTTGAGGCTGCATCTTGCAAATGCGGTTTCAGACAATAACAGCTTGCAATTATGCCTTGCTTTCAAACCCAAGATATCCTGAATTTCGTTAGCGTCTTTGTATAAAACTAGCTGAGACTGCTGCTGGGATGCAAAGCTCCAGCCTGCGCGGAAACGTTGCAGCTGGGATCACCCAGAGCTGTCCTCTGTGCTGGAAATGGTTCATCCTGAAGGAGATTTTAGGGCATCACTGGCTGGCTGGGACCCAGCGCCTGGGCTGGCAAGCAGAACACAGGGGAAAGAGACATCTTATGTTCTCTGACCCCTAATTTCTGTGTTCTTTGTGGATATATGATTGCAGGAGGAGGACTGACTGGTGGTGGGGATTATCCATCCGGGAGTCAAAGGGCTCTGTGCTCTCTGGGGAAGGGGAGACGTGACTTGGCGAGGATCAGTAAAGGGAGCTGTAATTGCTGTAAGACCCAATATGGAGCAGAGCATCTCGGAAACCATTTCTGAGCATGGAAAGGGCAAGCA